>NW_015389575.1:31691-86878 GCF_001527695.2 Protobothrops mucrosquamatus
ATAAGATGTTTTATAGATGGCACATGGATCCTGCAACTATGTCTCGCATTTATGAGAATTATGAATCCAAGTGCTGGAGGTGTGGACAACAAGATGCAACCTTTTTTCACATGTGGTGGACTTGCAAGGTTATTAAAGCCTTCTGGATAAAATTATGGTGGAATTTACAGCAAGTTTTTAAAAGAAGAATTTTTTTTTTTGCCTCAGTTGTTTCTCCTAGGTATTACACATAATCTGGATGTAAAAGAAACGAATTTGATGTTGTATTGTTTAACTGCTGCCCGTTTGCTGATAGCTCAAAACTGGAAGAGTCAAGCTTCACCTACAATAGAGGACTGGAGAGTGAAGGTTTCGCATCTTGCTGAAATGGCAAAGATTTCGGCTTATTTGAAGGATCACTCAAATGAACAATTTTTATCAATATGGAGAAGATGGATTGTTTATATTCAAAATAAGCATAGATTGGTGGAATATAGGTTAGGTTTTTAGATAAAAAAAATTTCTTTTTATACATATACATATATTTCACCTACTTATGTAGAATTACATTTTGTGGAGTTAGGGATATTAATATAAGGTTACTTTTAGATGAATAGTATCCTGGGATTAGGTTTGGGAAGTCCGGGTGGGGGGTGGGGGGGGTTTCAATTGTGATGTACTTGTGATGTGTTCTTTTTTTTATGTTGAAAATAATAAAAAAAAAATTGGAAAAAAAAAATTACAAATATGAGTTGGCAGCTGAACACATAACATATTGGAATGGATGTGGTTGGCCTCCTCCAACTTTCAGATGTCCTGAGCACGCTGGCTGAGGAATTCTGGGAGTTGAAGTCCACAACTCTTAAAAGGGCCAAGTTTGAAGACCTATGCTCTAGCCAGTCATGCAGATGGCAATTATGGAATTGCCCACCTTATTGAAGGACCCAAAGCTGAGGAAGCTTATGATTTTGCTTCATAAACTCATCAGTCATCCAGTTTAGGTATTTATACGATTGAAGAAAATTCCAGATATGGTATCACTTTGGAGTTCCCCTAACCTGCTGCCAGTATGATTGATGCTTATTTTATTTTCCCCCAGACTCCCCATTGTCTCTATCTTCTCTAGAGATAGCATGATGGTAGTTGAAGTCCAAAACATCTGGACAGCCTACATGTTTGTTTATTTATTTTTCAAAAATGAACCTTCAGTCCAAACTGTTTTCTTCCTCTATCTGATTCTTAATTTTCCTCCTCTACTTCTTGCCTAAAAATTAGGAGGAGTATGGTAGCATTTTTGCAATTATCCATTGCATCTGATGAAGGAACTGTAGCCCATGCAAGCTTGTATTTTTTAATAAAATTTGTAAGCCTGAAACAATGCTATTATATTCCTTCTGATTTTTGGATACCATAGGCTAGAGGTTTTTAGCCTTGTGGTCCACGAATCCTTGGCAGTCCATAGGCAGATTTCAGGACCTCAACCTTTTAGCCTTCAAGAGACCACCTGGCTCTTTACCCATGCAATGATAGGGTGAGGGTTGAGTGAGATGAGAAGGTAGTGAATGGCATCAGGGAAGTGTGGTTCTGGCACTAGGTTTTTCTCTTTTGGTTTACTGTTTTTTTGTGTTTCTATTGTTGTGCATATTGTTTTATTCTTGGATTGTAAGCCACCCAGAGTTTGGCTTTCAGATGGGCGGCTATACAAATGTTTTAAATAAATAAACAAAATAGATTAACACAGCTCTCTTCCTACAATGTTTCTTACTATAGGTCAGTGGTGGCGAACCTATGGCACGGGTGCCAGAGGCAGCACTTGGAGCCCTCTCTGTGGGCACACGTGCCGTTGTCCCAGCCTTGCCTCCCCCTGCGACCCCTCCCCTCCAACAGACCCCCTGAAAGAGAGTCACCCTCGAGCGTGGCCCACATGGAGCAGCGCAGCCAAGGACATGGCAGCCAGGCAGCGTAGACAAGACTCTGCCCTCACACCCCATCATGCAGTTGATGTTGCAGGACGTGGGTAGAGGGTGGCCGCCATAGTGCTGCTGGGCTGCCTGGACGATCTGCGGCGGGCCCTGGAGGTGGTGAGTGGTCCTGTGGGCAGGTGGGGTGGGGGATGGGGGGGCAGAGTGGGGGTGGAGCAGGGAGGTGGAGCGGGGGCGGAGCCAGTTTTTGGGCACTCGGTCTCTAAAAGGTTCGCCATCACTGCCATAGGTGAAAGAGTAAAAGAAAACGGGAGGGAAAAAACTTTCTCTCAAACTATTTATCATGAAGTATAGCTTCCTCTCTAACTTGGTCATCATGAAATATAGCTTTAGATGTATCACATGTACTCATCTCTTGCATTGATAGAAGTGTGAATAAATGTGTCTGGAAATGTGGATTTCAGTCATTGTGAATGTTGTGAGGGGGAAGCTAGATAATGGAGGAGTGGTCTGTTGTTGGTTTTTTTGTCCCACTCCCCTCTTCTGCTCCTCTTTCCCTCCCCCTAGTCCCACCCCTCTTCACTGTTCCAGACAAGAGATATTAGCTGCTAAATTAGCAAAGCAGCTACACTAGGCAGAAGAAGCCACATTCTTCCTGAAGCAGTATCCAGCTTCCACTGCATCCGTATCATTTTACCAAGAGAGGTAAGTCCACAGACAAGAATTAAAAGTTTGCATAAAGTTTCAACCAGATGCTAGATTGGTGTAGCCCTCCTTAGTCATCCTGAGACTAGTGAGAATTTGTAAACAACTTTACCTTGATTTAGGTTGTTGATTTATACTTATCCAGCAATATTTATGGCTGTTGATATTTCTCAGGCAACTTTTACTTAATTGATGTTCTTCTGGGATTGGCACAGAGAATGTGGCAGCCCACAAGGAGGGCAGCAAGCTCCATGAGAAATTCTCAGCATTGTTAAGGACTGCCATTAGCCAACTGTGACAAGCCTGCAAGAGATTCGGCCAAATCTGTAATTGAGGGTAAGAGTTGAAGACAATTGTGGGAATGCTATTTCTTTTCCATCACAACACAATGTTGATGAATGGCTTCTTGGGGCGAAACCCTGCCACTTAAAATGGTTTGCATTCAGAGCTTACCATAGCATGGATTCTGGTTCTTAACATTAATTGAGATTTTAAATTATTTTTTTTCTATCCTGTCATTTTTTGCAGGGAACCCAGGAACCCATATGATGCAGATTATATTTCATTTATCTAATTTCTTTTTTCTTTATCTCTACAGACTGTAGAAATTGAAAACAAAGCCTTTATTTAATAGTTGTACAATAGTCCTGGGGACAATTTTATTTCTTTAGCGATGATTGTTTCAATTAGGCATATTGATACACCTTAATTTGTGGATGTAGCTGGGTATAGCAAGTTTCAATCTCAAGGCACAAACTCATCCTACAAAAAGTAAAGGAGGACAATTCTATTTGCATGTTTTATCGCTTCTACTCTAGACCTCCTCGTTACCCTTTTGATCATTTTTCTTGTTCTTGTACTGCTGTGTGATATAAGTTATCAAAATAATTCAATACACCGAAGTAGCTGTAATATTATTTCGCTGAAATCAAACTTAAAGCTTTGCTCAGTTTGGAATTTTGGGTGGTTTAGAGCAGCGCTTTTCAAACTTGGCAACTTTAAGATGTGTGGATTTCAACATCTTCGGTGCTGGCTGGGGAATTCTGGGGGTTGAAGTACGCATATTTTAAAATCACAAGTGCAAACCCAATCCAAATAGGCATTACAAATCATGGTCACATGTCTACGGGACATTCCAACTGGTTGTAAAGGTGAGCTAGTTGCCAAGTGCCTGAAATGCAGTCATGTGACTACATGGGGATTGTGCAACATTTTAAAATGGCCAAAACTGCTTTATGGGTTGTAAAGTACTTGTTCCAGGCCCATCATAATTTTGAACAGTTGTTAAATGAATGGTTGTAAGTTGAGGATTACCTCTACCTTAATGGAAGAACACGGAATGAATACTTTATAGATTACACACTTATTATTTGAATGTCATGCTTTTTGCTAAATAGGGACTATATTTAATTCACTGTTCCTTGCGCTTTTCAGTAAAATAGAGCAAACCATGATCTCTAGATTATTGTGGCCTTTGGTTTTGCTGGATCTTCATGCATTTCTAGTAGAAAACACCAATGAAGAAAAAAGAAATGGAGTCAGAAAGCAGAAGAGCAAACCATTTGTCTCAAATGCAGTAGAAAAATATCCCAATTCAAGCGATCAAGGTGATTATTTTTGAATAGTTATTAAACCAAGTTTAATCTATCAGAGTCTAAAATTTATTTTGTATTCTGCAAGTGCAATAGTCTGAATGCTGGTCTTATGTATCGCAATCAAGCACCACTTACTCTCCTTAAGGGAGATGAAGCTGGGTTGTCTGAGTGCAGCTGGGTGTTTGAACAGGAAATGTAACCCAGCTGTCAAGTTGCCCTACAAGTGTTTTGTACCTGTGATTTGTCAGTTAGGCTATTTCTGAACGTAGATTTAGTGCTCTTTTGATGTCCATTAAATAGCCAAATGAATAGCTCATTGGCACAGAAGAAGGCCACAGGGTGAAGAATGACTATGCCATTATCGCACCCTTTGTGTGTGGTTTTGTGTTATATGATGCCCTCCAGATTGTTACATTATAACTTCCATCAGACATAGCCCAGCTAACTGGAAGTGATGGGAACTTTGTCCAATTTGCCTTAAAGATACTTCATTGGGGAAGATCAAAAACAAGTAAGTAGACACATATACCTTCCACTTCCAAAGTAATATGTATGGCTACAACTTCATTTCTTTAGGCTTACCACAGAGGCAGAAAGATAAACCACAGATTTTCAGCTCTGTTTTCGGGAGAGGCTGCAAAATGGATGGTTCAAAGGCAGGAGCCAACAGGTCGTCTACCTCTGTTATATACAAATGGGTGGCTCATCTCAGGAAAAAAATATCTAGTTTTTCCAGCTTTTCAGACATACTCAATATTTTTCAGGAAAATAATGAGTATGTCTGAAAAGCTGGAAAAACTAGATATTTGAAAATATTGACATTTAAATAACTGTGTCCACATTTGCCTATTATGCACGCCGTATTTAAAGTTTCTTTATGAGAAACTCATTCTCCAGCATTCAACTCCAGAAAAGCCTTCGCCATCCTAATAGCCACCCCAGCTGGGAATTCTGGGGCCTACAATCCATCCGGAAGCTACCAGACCAGAATAGCTCTGACAGTGGTATGGGCAGATGCATCTTTTCTCCCAGACACAGACCTATGGCAAGGCCCATGCACACTTCGGAATAAACTCCTCTGAATTCAGCAGGACTTCCAAGTACATTTGTATAGAATTGTGCAGAACTGTGTTAGTGTGTGTTGGAGGAAAACGAGTTCAACATCTTCAGTAGGTTTTCCAAACATCTGTGGAAGACTGAAGGATACAAAAGAGGTCATGTCTTTAGGGTTCAAGTGACTAATCTGAGCTGTTTTCTTCCTCTGACTTTTTTGATTTCTAGATGAAGACTGCATTCTGGAAATGGCCTTTCTCCTGGACAGTTCAGAGAGTGCTAAGAACTTCAATCATGAGCAGCAGAAAAAGTTTGTCTTGGAGACAGTAGACAGAATGAAAGGCCTGCAGCTCAGCTCTGGCCGCGCACTCAGCTGGAGGACTGCCTTACTTCAGTATAGCAGCACGGTCCTGATTGAGCAAGCATTTAGAGACTGGAAGGGCCCCGAGGCTTTTAAGTCTCGAATTGCTCCCATTACATACATTGGCCATGGGACCTATACCACCTATGCCATTACAAATCTCACTCAGCTCTATATGACTGAGGGAACTCACGGTAGTGTGAAAGTTGCTGTGTTGTTGACTGATGGGGCAGACCATCCGAGAAATCCAGATATTTTTTCAGCTACTGCTGATGCTAAACATCAAGGTATCGTGTTCTTCACTGTGGGAATGACCAGAGTAGCCGAGGAGGTGGCCAATGCTGCCAAACTCCGGCTGTTGGCCAGTGTTCCAGCCTCCAGGTTTGTCTTCAATCTGCAGGAAAAAGACGTGGTGGAAAGAATCCTCAAAGAAATGGTAGGGGCAAACACCTCAGTTGGGCCAATATACTGGATATATCCCTTATGCAGATACAATTTTTCAGTGGGTTATGTGCAAATGTTCTGTGATGGAATATCACTTGTAACACATGGCTCCAAACGTCCCTCCTTTCAGGAAGCCAGAATTATATCCCTCCTCACAAGGTAGCTGTCAAAATGCTAACTGTTCAATGGCATATTAGAGTTTAGTCAAATTACTTGAATATGTGCTGCGTAATCAGTTGGAAAAGATGAGCCAAGAGCTGGGTTGATTACTCTTTTAAGGAGATGACAGAAACCAGTCTAGAGATTAGAGTGCTGGACTAGGAACTAAGAGATCATGACTCTCGTCCACCCTCAGCTACAGTAGTTCCTTGGCTGACTTTGGCCAGCCAGTTGCACCCAGCCCATTCCACCACACAGGTTTGTTGTTGGAGAAATAAGAGGAGGGAGATGTACAAAGGAGGAAGGAAGAGGGAGAAATTGGAGGAAGGAGATGTATAGCTCAAAATGTACACCATCTTGAGCTATACAAAAGAAAGGAAACATAAATACGAGTAAATTAAAAAAAAAACATGGAGGGGCAAAATGTTTTGTTTGTGAGTATGAGGCCATGTTATGGGCCAATAATATAACCAACATGTTCCATTCTTCCATGCTGATTTATTAAGACACTAGAGTTATGTATGTTACATTTTTTCCAACCTCTGCTTCCATAATGCATTCATGTAGATATCCAGGATAGGAAAGCCCTTGCATGTGGGCCTTTGTGGACTGAGGTTCCCCTCTGTTCCAGAATAGGTAGGTAGGGCTTCAGGGTGGTGAGGATGAGGACAGGAGGAATCTCACCATGCTGGGGATGGAGCTAAAGGTATCTCCCACCTTTTCCAAAAAGCTTTACCACTTTGGAACTTCAAATATATAGATACTAATACTTGTTGTTCTTATGTTCTCAGTATATTATGAATCAACTAAGCAACCTTTCCTTGTCCACTCTGTTATGTAACTATTAATTATACAGAGGTTTTGTCAAATAAAACAACAGAAATGGCATAGTACACGTATTACCAGTGCTTTTTTTCTATAAAAAAAAAAGATGCCAGAACTCACACACGTCATACAACCTGCCTTGCCTACCCTACAAGGTTCCATCCAAAAAAGGTGCCCGAACTCCGTTCTGGGCGTTCTATGAGAAAAAAAGCCCTGCGTATTACTATGTTGGGACTATCTTCCCATGACCTTGCTTTTTCACTTTTTAAAGAACTATGCTTTATGATCTGTAAAAATCTAATTTTCTTTCCCTTTATCTATCTCTCTAGAAAGACCTGGCAGAAGAAGGGGTAAGTCATATTTGTGGATAGATGAATGAAGGGGGGGATTATGTTTAAAACGAGTTGCCTGATAAATGAACGTGAAAGTTAAATAATTATCCACATTGGTGAAAATGTTACTTAGTTTTATTACTGGTATTCTTTAATCAATACAACCCTCCCTTAATGGTGTGGAGGCATTACAAGTGTATGATATAAATTGATTAAAAACAGAAAATATAAGAATAGTTATAAGCAAAACACAGCCTGTCTCAGTTATATTGAAGATTCATTTGCTTGGTTGTTTTCCCCAAAAAAGTGTCCTCAGCCTCCTGTATGTGACTGTGAAAAAGGAGAAAAGGGCCTTCCTGGACCTGCTGTAAGTATCTTCCCCCACCCCTCACTTTTCTGGTTCTGTAGCTTACATTCTATGTACAATGTGGATTAATTTTAACAGTGGCACTTTATTAATTTGCAATGCTGATGAAATGTGCATTGAGAAAAGGCAGGCTTGTGATTCAGTAGGACGATCACAGAAACTGTATCTGCATGCAGTTGTGCAGATATATAAACTCGGTTGGCATACCCAAGACTCTAAAGTTGCTTCCCAAAACTCAGTGGGAGAGTTTCAGATGAACAGACATTAGGTTAAACTGAAATTGTCAGCAAGACCAAGGAAGAGTTCATTACATTTCTACCTTGCCTTGTCTTTGGAGAGCAGGGGGTGAGACCCAGGAGAATCTTCCTTCATTTTATTCTGAGAACAAAAATCACCAGTGAGTTTCATCAAAGAACAATTACAACACAACCATGCGAATTAGAGGGATGCCTGCTTTAGGCACTTTTGTAATTTTTTATCATAGCTTAAGTCATATTTATTTGTTTGTTGCTTTGTAACAGATCTTTCCCCTGGCTGTCAAAGTCATCCTCTCTACTCTCTACAGTGCAGCTAGGCTTGGGGGGGGGGGCACACCCTATGTTAGCTCATTAGTCATTTTGAATTATGGAATGGACAGATAGGGAGTTGAAATCATTATGAGTTCAATAAACATGTTATATGATGGAATTAAACCATGAGAGTAAGTGGAATGTATAATAAATGGTTGAACACTGATGCTGTTGGTTATATTTATCAGAATGATATATGTAGTCCACTTCTCTTAACTATTCAGAGTAGAGAGATACTGTAAAGATATGTCCCAGTCTCTACATGACTTCCACCCTCCCTCTTGACGAAGTGAGAATTTCTCTGTTTTTTCGCAGTATACAGTACATTCTGAGAACTACCTCTACTGTATATTTCCTCTTGCAGCATCACTATGAGCCACAGCCTTTAATAACAAAATTTAGGTAGTACTTTAAGCAAAAGTTCCTAGAATATTGTTCCTTGTTTTCCTAGCCATCTCCTCATTTGTTCTTGGGAGCAACAAGTGAAAGTTGTTGAAGTATAATAATGTCTAGGAAGTTGGAGAGTAAAGAACTCCATTAACTTTCCACTTTTACATCTTTTGCTTCCAGGGTAAAAAAGGCCGCCCTGGGGATGATGGAGCGCCAGGTGCAAAAGGAGGAAAGGTGCTACGATCTTTGAAATATGCTTAAAAGCTCATTTGTGAAAAATCAGTCATTTAGAACAGGGGTCCCCAACTCCTGGTCCATGGCCCACTACCAGCACATGGCCTATTCAGAATTGGGCTGCACACGCAAACGTGCAAAGCTCAACTTGCATGCGTGCTGGCCCACCACTCACGCAAGCACTGTGTGCGCATGCACACCGGCCCATTGCTTGCATGGCCCAATTCCTCTCTCCTCCCCACAGCTGGGCCACCAAGCCATAAAGGTTGAGGACCGCTGATTTAGAATGTATCTGGTTGAAATTAAGAGATCTCCCATCATTGTAGAAATCAGAAGCATAACACATACATTTCAGCATATGAGTGATGTTTTGTTAAGAAAGTAGAAATAGACTGGTCTAGAACAGGGCTTTTCAACCTTTTCACCCATTGTACCACTTTTAGGATATGGCAACATTCGAGTACCACCAGTCGCCTAGCAAGGTGTCAAAAACTTGATGACCCAAAAAAAAGAAAAGAAAAAAGTGATAAAGTACAGGTAGTCCTCGACTTAAAACAGTTCGCTTAGTGACTGTTCGAAGTTATAATGGCACTGAAAAAAGTGCCCCTCAAGCCACAGCCAAGCAAGACAGTGCCCGGCGGCACACTTCCTCCTGTCCGAGGTTTTCATTGTTGTGAGCATTTCTGTTGAGGATTGGCAGCGGGGGTGGGGTGGGGGATGTTTGGTTTTTATTTCCCCCCCCCCCCGTCTGCTGGGTGGTTGCAGCAGGTTTTGGTCACTTCACATGACCCTGAGACACTGTGACCATCATAAATATGAATCAATTGCCAAGCATCTGAATGTAAAGCACAAAACCCTGGAGATGCTGCAACATTCCAGCTGATCGGCGCTTCTTCTGGGCTCAGCAGAAGTCAGGATCAGTGCTGCTTTCCAGCTGATTGGTGCTTCTTCAGGGCTCAGCAGAAGCACCAGGATCAGCGCTGAGCTCCAGCTGGAGCCTGGCGCTGATCCTGGCGCTTCCACTGAGCCCTGACAGCCCCGAAGAAGCGCCGATCAGCTGGAAAGCGGCACTGATCCTGGCGCTTCCGCTGAGCCCTGACAGCCCTGCAGCTCCAGCCATCTCTCACTCAGGCTTGTGCGGTGCTGCCACCGGTTCAGCTCATTCCCCTCCCCCATTACCACTTTTCTAGGATGGTCGCGTACCACCTGCCAGGTGCCAATGTACCACAGGTGGTACCCATACCACTGGTTGAAAAGCCCTGGTCTAGAAGACTCCAGCCAATTTAGAATTGTTCATTAAGAGTTTTTAGAATGTTCTCAGAACACTTACAATGTTCACTAAGTTGTGAAAGTAGCAGGTTGTAGAGGAATAGTATTAAAATATCCTATTGCTTCTAGGGGGAGCCAGGCCTAAATGGAATTCCAGGAAGAGATGGGACAGAGGTAAAATCAGTATTTTGTGTCATGAATTAATTTGCTTTGAAAGGAACATCTAGGTACTTTAAAAATGTATGCCATCACACACTGATAATCACAATTTGCATTCACACAAACAGAAGGAGGTAGCAGTCTTTTTTCTATCCAAAGCTGTACTCATTCAGGGAGAGTGTGTGATAAATGGAGATGAGAGCCAAAAAGAGTGGGGCTACCCACTTCTTTTTGTTCAATAATGTCCCCCTTTTTCTTGCTCTCGTTCTCTTTCTTTGTGACATTCTCTGCCTAAGCAACAGGCTGCCAGGGAGGAGACAGGATCTTACAACACTATTGATCTGATCCCTTGGATCATGAACAATTAGGCTAAGGTAGGCTTACTGTATGAGGATTTCAAAATGCCAGATAACCACTAGCCATCGGCAAACAGTTAAAATTTTCTGTGTGTCTTTGTGGCTATATAGCGACAATCAGATTTTTGCAATCCAGATTTAGTAGCCTTAGGCTGTTGGTTGCATGGGGTTCACTAATAAAAAGCAAAAAAAAATGTGAGAAAAAAATAAACAAACTTAGCAATGTGTGAAGTACTGCTCCTCCCACATCATCGGCCTCACTCATAAAATCTTTAACCCACTATTCCAACTCATGTGGGCAATCTGGAGTAGATTATGCAGCAACTGTAACGTTAATCCCAAGCTACAAAAGCTACCTAGACTATCCTGGGATATTGGAAATGGCTAGACAATGGCATGGTCTAGCATAGTGCTAATTGGATTTTTATAATGACAGCCTTAGAGTGGGTTTTCATACTATTGACAGAAATTGCTACAATATCCTTTTATTTTAGTCAGGAGCTCAGATACTGCTTTGTAAAAAAAAATATGAGACAAAAACAGTGACTGAAGCATTAGTCATCCCTCTGCAAAATCTTTCAGTGGCTTTTCTGGGGGGTCTGATGTTAGAGAATCAGGACCACTGCGCATTGCCAAGGCACTGGGTTGAGTTCACTAAATAAAAGTTAAATAAAAAATCAAGTAAAAGAAGAGCCAACCACTGTTTCTTAGTTCCTTTTTCTCACTCCAAGACAGGCACATTTTTTAAATTAAATGCTTAGTGTTAATCCTACACGTTTTGGCTAGCAAGTGCCTGTACTAATTTACTTAAAAGATATTTCACTTCTTTCTGTTAGGGGAAATCTGGATACAAAGGAGAAAAGGTATGGATTTCTCACCTTCTTGGATCCTCTGTTTGCTGCCTGCAAGTAAAAAGTGAGTTACTGGATTTAAAGAGAAAGGATGGAATACTTATTAATTAATGAATTGTATAACCCACATTTTCCTTTTTTTTGTAAAATCTTTAACATGTTTCCAAAAAGAAAATATAAGGGGAATGGAAATCTTGAAATGAAGGAAGACCAGAGTTGTTGCTTGCTATTGTCTTGTAATGTGGAGATAATATTAATGGCACTTTTTAAATCTCAGGGTGAAAGAGGTGAATGTGGAACACCAGGCATAAAAGGAGACCGAGTAAGTAACCATCACAGATTTAACTGGGAGGAGGGGAGAGATGGTAAGGTAAAGACTTGGAAAGAAGATAAGGAGATATGATCTACTTAGAGCAGATGTAGATGTAGCCTGATGCTAAAATATCTAAATCAGGAGTGTCAAACTCGCAACGTCGCAACGTATCCAGTGGTGGGATTCAGCCAGTTCGCACCAATTCGGCAGAACTGGTAGCTAATTTTTTGTTGCCCAGGCCCAGAATGGACTTCCGGAAGCAGCATCCACACAGAGAACTGGTTGTTCACATATTTGAATCCCACCACTGGATGTATCACGACTTTTTTTGCCATTGCCGGCAATGGGGTGGGTGCGATGTATCCAGCCCGCGAGCCGGCAATTTGACACCCCTGATCTAGATCATCATTGTGTAAATATGATTAGGAAAGAGAGGACTATTGGGGTGGAAATATTTTCAATAGGTGTAAAGAATATAATAGTATCAATTAGTTTTTAAATTAGCTGCCTTAAAATTAATGATCTGTAGCAGGCCTGCAAAAATGTCTTCCTGAATTTGTGGACAGCTGCCACCAATCAGTGTGAACACTATGAGCCTGGCTAGACTTACGCCTTGAGTTGGTCAAAGGCAGCTTCCTAATTTCTTCTCTTATCTTGTAGGGTCCAGAAGGCCCAGGTGGTCCAAGAGGTCCCCGAGGTCTGCAGGTAATAGAGACTAGAAAGTCTGCTTAAAGATTGTGCCACGTGCCACCCTTCTCTGTCTCTCCAGATTTAATCCTGATCCCAATTGCTGTTGTAACCTGAGGACCAGTAATTTCATAATGAAGTTTGTTACTGCATAATTTATTCATTTTTAATTGTATTATTATCAGAATAGAGTTGATTAGTGGGGATAATACAAACTCTCACATCATGAGGCTATTTTCTAATGTCATCCCCAAAAGATATTTCTTCTGCAGGAAAGAATGGGATGAAATAAACTTGAAGTTCTTCAGATGATATTACTTTTTGCATCACAACTCTGATACCTATAATCTATCCTATATGTTTCCTATACCTTTTCCAGTTCCAATATTTGATCCAGAAATAAATCTTAATCCTAATCCTTTGTATTGCTGTATGTATAATACATATTATTAAAAGTTCAGCAATATAAAGCATTTTTTTTTTTGGTCCTCTGGAGAATCCTGACTTAGTTTTCATTGTCTCAGCCACATTAACTCAGTAGGAGTTATAAAAAGGTGATTCAGAGTCTCTTCATTTTCTTTTACATTTTTTAAAAGGATATGATTTTGCCTAAAAGTTTGTAGATGACAGAACAAAAATAAGAAGGCAGAATAACTGTCACTCACTAATCAAATATTTAATATAAAAACACAGTAGATAAATGCCATAAAAAGTATTTGCTCAGTTCCACTAAATGAAGATCTTTACACACATAATTCCCTGCACAAGGACATACTATGTGTACGGAAATGTTATACTGTTACTTGTTTGTAAGCTCCAAGAACACATGGAAAATGTCCATTAGGTTCCATCTCCAGAAATCTATGACCAGGTAAGCATCTGTGGCATCTCACAAATTCTTGCCTCACAATTCCCACTCCATTTGCCCCCAGGTGTTAGTAAATAGTACATAATTTTAGGCACTAAATAATGTGCCTGGGATCTAGCAATGGTGGGGAGCTCTTACAAAGTCTGTATTGAGTTGATATCAAATGAATGCTGCTGCGAATTGTGATTTTATGTTTTTTAAGCTGATTGTGGACAGTTCTTATATTTGTATCTTTGTTATTAAATTATTTTTATCTGTTGTTAGCCACCCAGAGTCACTTACTGTAGATTGTATGGATGGCCATACAAATTGAATGAATGAATGAATCAATCAATCAATTAGCTAAGTTTGTACATTGTGCCCAGCAATGATTTGTTTTAACAATGGTTGTTGGATAAGTCATAATAGCCTGGTCCACACATGACATTGTTGAGCATTGTGTAGCTTAGTGAGATATGTGAGACCAGTCATAAGTTGACACCAATCATAGTCAACATCTATTTGTAATCTGTCATAATTATAGCCTAGGCATACAAGTACCTAGACTGGATCATGCATCCCCAGGGGTGCTGTGACAGCTGGAAATTTGAGAACTGGTCATACCTCTATTTTTTTCAGCACCACTGTAACTTTGACCAGTCATTTAACAAATGGATATAAGCTGAGGACTATCAGTACAATTCAGATGCATCACTGTCCCCCAAATCTTTTTCCTTTCCCAGTTTAAACAAACAGTCCTTAAATTTATTATGGTATATATCAAGATTTGAAGAGTTTATTCCATCTAAGTCCTCTCAAGTGTTTGGAAATCAGTAATTTAGAAATAACTGTATTATAATGATGTATAAGTACACTGACCAGAATTACTTTCACATGAGATGGAAGACTATACAAATATGATGATGGTGATGGTGAGTATGATGAAGATAGATAGAGAGATAGAGATAGATAGATAGATAGATAGATAGATAGATAGATAGATAGATAGAGAGAGAGAGAGAGAGAGAGAGAGAGAGAGAGAGAGAGAGAGAGAGACAGACAGACAGACAGACAGACAGACAGACAGACAGACAGACAGACAGACAGACAGACAGACAAAGTATAAGTAAAACTGGACAGAAAGACAAGTGACTGGGGGAGGGAGGACATACTTCCTCTTCCACCCAGTGGCCTCTAATGGACTTTCCCCCCTTTTTTTTCCTCTCACCTGCAGTAAGAAATGTTTTTTTCAAATATAATTTATTTTTATTTATTAAATTTATATGTTGCCCATCTTACTGATAAGGTAACTCTGGACAGTTTACAAAAAGTTATGGTTATCCCAGAAAGGCACAACTTGCTACCTATTTCAGAAGATCCATCCAGACCATGAGCAGGAATCTAATCACTGAAGGGAAGATAACACTGTGGATACCAACATTGTTCTCTTGTTGGCCTTTATTAAGCTATTCCCAGGACTACACTATTTTTTTAATAAATTTACAGACTGTTTGAGATAGAAATTAGCACTGCTGATGCTTCTGTGCGAGTGTAACCAATCTTCAGATATACAGATAAATGATCTTACTACTCAACTATTACTGTCTACTGCAGTCAGTTGAACATATCCTTATTTATCTATCATCTTAACTTGAGGCTTTGAAGATCTTTATCATGGTTTCATATTTTAACAGGGGCCCCAAGGAGTGCCTGGAGATCAAGGACCTGAAGGAGTGCAAGGATCAAAGGCAAGCATCCTAATCATCATTTGTTGATTTTCAGCATCATAAAGCATCTCAATTGCATTCATAATCTTGGCAAGCATGTGACTAATTCATAGCACTTGGACTAAAGTTCTCCTAGAAAAAGGGAAAAACCAAACACCCTGAGCTCGGAGCTGCCCAGAGTTTCTTATAAAATAGGCAGCTATATAAATGTACATAAATAAACAAATTAAAAGAACCCAGAAGCTCCTTAATTTTAATTTTAAACATAACTATAGAAGTGAGGTTTAAAAGGGACAATGTGATTCAAATTTGTGGAGAACTTGTCTGCTGCTTCAAACATTCTATGAAAGTTTTCCCAGTTAGCATTTTCAGAGGTCATGCTTACTCTCTCTGTGTACGTTATTGAAATATAATAATTGCTCAGAAATACTACATTTAATTGTAACAAAAAGCCCTACTTTTAGTTATATTTATGTTTCAGACATTATGACTTCGTTATTTTTCAATGAAGACATCATGATATCATTTGTGTCCATTTATATAATTACTGTAATTTCTGTCATTTGTGCATTATACTTTAGTGGCCGATTAAGTATTGCCAATTAATTAACATAAATATATTTGATAAATAAATAAATAACAGAGATATTCTCTTCCCCAACTAGTCCATTGAATGGAGGTTTTACAATACTGTTCTGTTTCCTCTGCTACTGATTCTAGCTATCATAGCTAAACTGAAAAAAAAAGTTCCTTTAAAGTCACAGCAGAAGTTCATCGAACAGCAAGAATCCAATCTTTCACTGCGGCTTGTAAACAGAAGATCAAGCTGCACAAACAGAAATGTTCACAATATTCCATATCATCGAAATCCCCTTTAAGACACTTCGGTTCATTTGAAACTTTGGTATGGCTTCAAGCCTCAGGGAGCTATAAAAGCACAGCTCATAAATAACATCTTGTTGAGACTTTGTATGATTTATGAATTTTTTTCTTTAAAGTACAAGAAAGCTATTTAGCTCCAGGGCGCCTCTCCGTACCACATTGCTCTATATGCATAGTAAGAAGTGGATTCACATAACTCTTTTCTTCCTCTTTGATATCGTATTTGAATTCTTTGAAAAATACAGTATTCGTGGTAATGGAACACATGCCTGGCTTCTAAAATGCCTTTTAAAAATTCCTATTTTATGTATAAATGTTATGATTATATAGTTGTTGCAAAGTTCATCTGTGGCCTTATTTCCCTCTTGTTTTATTGTTATTTTATTTATTGTATATGAGTGGTCCTTGTTTAACAACCACTCACTCACCGATGGTTCAAGCTTGTGACAGAGCTGAGTGAGTGGTACTTATGATGGTGCCTCAGAATTCTGTCCACCGCAGCATCCATATCCATGGTCAGGGGTAGGCAACCTTAGCTCTTTTATGACTTGTGGACTTTAACTCCCAGAATTCCTGAGCCAGCCATGCTGAGGGGAAAGGGAGAGGTTTCCAAGCTGAGCCATGCTGGCTCAGGAATTCTGGGAGTTGAAGTCCACCAGTCATAAAAGAGCCAAGGTTGCCCACCCCTGCCCGTGGTCATCTGATCACTACAGTATTTGCTATATTTTTTTTGCTGACTTCCTACAAGCGAAGTCAGTGGGGAAGCCAGCAGGTATTGCAAATGCTGACCATGTCACATTCTTGCTTAACAACCTGAGGTGATTTGCTTCATCATAGTAACCAGGAATGTCTTTAATTGCTGTCACTAAGCAGCACGGTTGTGTGACATTGCACTTTATAGTCACATCTCGTAGCAATGGCAATTCCGGTCTCAACTGTTAACCGAGGACTACCTGTAGGTCAAATTCTCTTCCAAACCACTGGGTATGGTAATAAAACACTACACAAAACCAACATTTATGCAGATATGTAAATACACTAAAATGTTCTTCACAAGTGAACATTTTTACCATATATAAGAAGAGCCAAAGATGAATGATGAATTTGGCAATTTCTGAATTTAGAAATTAGCCTACTTTAGCTGAAATTTAGGAGGAGCTACAACATAGGACATCACAGGAAAATCAGACAGGAAATATGACTAGACAGGCTCATTCTACTTAATTTTAAAACTACATGAACAGAATCCTGCAAATCTTCCCACTGCCATTTTTAACTGTCTCACTGCCATTTTTAACCGTCTCAACAATTAGGCCGAGCCCTTCCTAAATTTCTTCCTCTGTCTGTTAATCCATTGGAGGCTCCTGCCTCTCTTGTCTGATAGTTTGCTAAGCAGCATCTTTTCCCCTCATCCCCCAAGTCTATCCGCACATTGCATTACATCGTTCTATCCTATTTTCACATCAATCTATGATTTTAAAAAAGAATGAAAATTAAAATGATTTTCTTCATGTTCTAAAATGCTTGATTGTGAATGATTTCTCTATGATACATATTGTTTGTATATATGTGCCCAGTGCTTTTTTTGTAAAAAAAAAAAAAAAAAAAAGGTGCCAGAACTCACACACGTCATACAACCTGCCTTGCCTACCCTACAGGGTTCCATCCAAAAAAGGTGCCAGAACTCCGTTCTGGGTGTTTTATGACAAAAAAAGCCCTGTATGTGTCTATGATATACTATACTAGGTCCAGGAGTCGGGTGCAAAACCAGCCAGTATTATAAAAAGGGACTCCCATTGACCTACTCTTATGCTCTGATGATGTCGGTAGTGCTGACCGATGAAAGCTCAGCTTTTTATTAAATGATTTTTAGTTTAATTTTATCCTGGTGTTCGTGTTTGTTTGATTTTACTATATGGCTTTACCCAGGATTCGAATTTTTAACGAAATTAGAGATGATATACTATGTATACATGTTCATCTAAATATGTTTATGCTCTAGAACTGTAGTATAGCATTTAGAAAACTGTGAAAACCAAATGATAATTGTGATATTTTTGCTAAGTTTCTATTTTCTATTCTATTCTCTCAAGTTTATATATGCTCTCCATTCTCGTAATATTTTATGCCCTATAGCTAACTCTCACCACTTCATTCCAGACAATAATTATAATTAATTGAAGCATGATGATTTATTTTAAAATTATTTCCTTTGAAAAGGAAAAAGAGATAGTTTACCTTCCTTAAAATCTTATCAACATAATTAAAGCATTGATTTCTTTTACCTTTTAAGGGTGAAAGAGGCCTCCCAGGCCCTGTTGGATTGACTGGAGAAACAGGAGTCGGTTTGCCTGGCCCAAAGGTAAAAAATACCAATCAATCATAGGAAAAGAGGAGACACAGTTAAAGTAATAGATAATATTACTAAATGTCAATAAATATTAAAAAGTTCAACTAGTACAAATGTCTTTATATTACTTGAAAAAACTTTTAGAAACTTGGAATACTTTTGGATATACAGTATATATCCGAAAGTATCTGAAGTTTCTAAAAGATTTTTCAAGTAATACAAATATAAATAATTATGAATTATTTTATTAGTAGTATCATTTGATTGTCATGCATGAGGTTATTGGTCCTGGGATAATATTTGTTTCAATTTCTTCTCACACTGCCAGAGAGATTATAGCCAAAATAAGAATGCTATATTTGTCTAATAAAAACTATATTTTCTTAAATTAAAATATAAAAATTCTGTTTTGAAGGGAGACATTGGCTTGACAGGCAGACCGGGCCCGCCTGGCCCACCAGGTATTGGGGAACCAGGTTTACCGGTATGTATTGAATCCCAGGAAATTCTGTGAAGGAAAGGGTTGAAAACAATATGGGTTGCTTTTCTGAAAATAAGATGCAAAAGTCAAATCTGGTGTAAAATGAAGAACATAGTTGAGTATCTTCTAGTCGTATACAGGTAGTCCTTGACTCATGACCGTTCATGTACTGACCATTCAGATTTATGATAATGCTGAAAAAAGTTATTTATGAACGATCCTTCAGCTTACAACTGTCCCCGCAATCATGTGATTGCTATCCTGGCACTTGGCAAGTGGCTGGTACTCCTGCAATCACATGATTGTCATTTGCGATCTTCCCTACTGACTTCCAACAAGCAAAGTTAATGGGGTACTTTACTTTACTTTACTTTATTTTGATTTATATCCCGCCCTTCTCCCAACGGGACTCAGGGCGGCTCACAACATATTTAAAAACAGAAACATATTTACAATCCCCACCAAATAAAACCAATTAAAACCAAATATTTTAGAGTTGTGCTGTTTAAAATTTTCTAAAAAATGAACCCGATTTAAAATCCTCCCTAGGCCNCACCCGGAAGGCCACTGGCAACCAGTGCAGCTCGCGCAACAGCGGTGTTACATACAGCGGTAATTGGGGTCACATGATGTCTCCCTTAAAAAGTGTGGCGATTCACTTAACAAACATGGCAAAAAAGGTAATTAAAATTGGACGCAATCACAGGATACCTCACTTAAGAACTGTACTCCTTAACTATGATTTTTTTTGTTGAATGTAAGTCAAGGGCTATCTGTATATCATGTTTTTCAAACTTGGCAACTTTAAGAAGTGTGGACTTCAGCTCTCAGAATTTTATATTGACAATTGTCAATTGTTCTATCCTTTTGCATTGTCAATCAAAAAAGTTGGGAAAATGTCAGTATGTAGTGCAATGTTATCATTGATTGATTGACTAATCGATTGAATATGTGTCATCAAATTGATGTCAACTTTCAGCTAACACATAGATACATTTTCTCCATGACAATCTCTGTCCCTAATCTGGTCTTTCAGGTCTCCCAAGAGTGCACTCATTGCTACTGTAACTGAGCCATGCACCTTCTGCTTATTATCTTCTTCTCTTTCTCTCTCACTTTCACAGCATTAGAGTCTTTTCCAGAGAGTTAGGTCCTCACATAATGTATTCAAAGTAGGATAATGGAGCCTAATCATTTGCGCCCTGAGCGAGAACTCTGAGTTGATTTGTTCAGGGATCCATTTTACTGTTAACATTAATATAAGGGAAAATATGAGAACCCATCACTCAAACCTTGGATGAAAGTGACCATGTCATGCTGAAATTCAATATAATGCAAACATAAACAATAGAAAATAATCCAACCAGAGTCTTCAACTTCAAAAGAGCTAATTTTAACAAACTCAGAGAGAACCTAGGAAAGATTCCATGGACAAAAATCCTAAAGGGGAAAACAACCCAAGAGGTGTGTTGGTGAAAAATATGATCATAAAAGCCTAGTCCAGCACAATACCACTGAAAAAGAAAAACAAGAAATTCAAGAAGAAACCAGCATGGCTGCACAAAGATCTCTCAGACAAACTGAAGAAGGACAAGTACAAAAAATGGAAAGAGGGACACATAACTAAGGCTGATTATCAGCAGACAGCCAGAACATGCAAAGATGAAGTCAGGAAAGCAAAGGCTCAGAATGAACAAAGACTTGCAACAGAAATCAAGGACAATTTAAAAAAGTTTCTTTCAACATATTAATAACAAGAAAAAGGTCAAGGAAACTGTAGGTCCACTAAAGAGAGAAGATGGCAAGGAAGTAGCAGTAGGGAGAAAGCAGAACTGCTTAACTCATTCTTTGCATAAGTCTTCACATAAAAAGAAATTATAGCCCAACATACAAAAAAAAACCTACTGCAAAAGACAAACTAGAAACAAAAATTAAAATAAGCAAGAAAATGGTAAGAGAACACCTATCCGACCTTGATGAATATAAATCACCAGGACCAGACAGATTACAGAGTTCTGAAGGAGCTGGCAGATGTTATCTTAGAACCATTGTACCGTATCTTTCAAAAAATCCTGGAGCACCAGGGAAGTACCTGATTATTGGAAACTGGCTGATGTGGTTCCCATCTTTAAGAAAGGGAAAAAAAACAGACCCAGGAAACTACAGACCAATCAGTTTAACATCAATACCTGGGAAGATCCTGGAAAAGATAATCAAAAAACAGATCTGTGAACAACTAGAAGCAAACAAAGTTATAACCAGTAGCCAAACTTGAACAATGGGCCCTATCCAACAAAATGAATTTTAATGTGGAGAAAAGCAAAGTTTTACATTTGGGCAGGAAAAATGAAAGGTACAAGTACAGATTAGGCAAGACCTGGCTCAAAAACAGTAACTGTGAGAGGGACCTTGGAGTTCTAGTGGACGATCACTTGACTATGAGCCAGCAGTGTGCAGCAGCAGCCAAAAAAACTAATACAATACTGGGTTGTATAAACAGAGGCATAGAATCAAGATCACGTGAAGTATTAGTACCACTTTATAAAACCCTAGTAAGACCACACCTGGAATACTGCAACCAATTTTGGTCACCATACTACAAAAAAGATGTTGAGACCTTGAAAAAAGTTCCAAGAAGAGCAACTAAGATGATCAAAGGCCTGGAGACTAAAACGTATGAAGAACGGCTGCAGATTTGGGTTTGGCTAGTCTAAAGAAAAGAAGAAACAGGGGTGACATGATAGCAGTATTCCAGTATTTGAGGGGCTGCCACAAAGAAGAGGGCATCAAACTATTCTCCAAAGCACCAGAGGGCAGGACAAGAAACAATGCTTGGAAACTGATCAAAGAGAGAAGCAACCTGGAATTAAGGAGAAACTTTAACCAGTGGAACAATTAACCAGTGGAACAGTTTGCCTTCAGAAATTGTGGGCTCTCCATCACTGGAGGTTTTTAAGAAGAGACTGGACAGCCACCTGTCTGAAATGGTAGAGGTTCTCCTGCTTGAGCAGGGGGCTGGACTAGAAGACCTCCAAGGTCCCTTCCAGCTCTATTCTATTCTAAACTAAACTAAATAAAAGCATGTACATATACTTTTACAAAATTATATTATTGCTACAAAATTATGTTGTTGCCATATGTAGTTACCGGCAAGAATGACTGAGAACTTTACTCCCACAGTGCATCTGCCTGGATGTGTTCAAGCAAGAGGCTTTCAGTTTGTGTAGCGCAATAGCGTATGGTAACCAGAAAGATTTGGCCTCAGTCCATGTGAATAGTTACCATATGCCACTCTTGGGTCTTCATAATCCTTTGCAGTGGTTCTAGGGAATGCATATTAGAACTCTTCAATAAACACTGAAGTGGAAAGTTTTTCTAAGAATGTTGCAAATTACAAGTGTTGAAAACTCAAGCACCCCTTTGTGTGATCTAATAAGACTCCATTGCTGAAGTTTTGCTCATTTTTTATTATATTGCAGGATTATTCCTGGTTGGTCCTCTCAGGTTCATTTTGTTAAGACACTTATTGGGTGCATTCATGGGGAAAAATGGAATTACCATAGCTTGATATGTCTTGTTGTTGCTGCAGGTCATAGCAAGTTTGTGAATTCATTTTTTTGTGAATTCATCTTGATGCTTACAATCTGGGGCCAGTTGAAACTAGATTCCAACCATAGAGATGAATAAAATCCATATTTTGGTTGAACTGCTACTGATTTTCACAATTTTCTGAGTTGCTTTTAAAAAAAATTTTTTTACAGGGAACTCAAGGACCCCAAGGTATTCAGGGAGAGCGAGGATCAGAAGGAGAAGGACTTCCAGGACCAAAGGTGCAATTCTGTTTTTTCCTTAATCTTGTGACATTTAAATAAATATCCTTCTTTTTTTTCAAATTGGCATTTCTACATCTGAATACATAGAGAAAAATTAGGTTCTAATTTTGTCCTACAACTCATAAATGGTACAAATATTTCTCCCAATGGTATTAGGAGCAAGGGAAGAATTTGCTTTTTGCAAAGTCATTTTTCCTCTGGCAGTCAACCATGTTTTTACAAGCCCTGTCTACCCCCATAATCTGGGGTTGATTTGGGGAATGGGGCCAGGCTGGCCAAAGAAGCCAAAAGGAGGCAATTTATTTAGCATAAAAAAGCAATAACAATAATGTAATTATTAACACTTTTGGATTGTCACTATTTTTTATATTCACTTCTACTAAGACATTGGAATTAATAAACAGACTATATATACCTCTTTCACCGGCTGTGGATTTTAGTCATAAGGTATATCAAAAGTCATCTTTAATATCTTTAATATCTTCTAAATGTTTCACATCAAAATATTGATGATTTGGAAATAGAATATCAGCAAAGATTGTCAACTTACTTCCTACTATGCTTCATCTGGAAATTGCACAATGTAATACAGCCAGATATCTGCCCCACAGATACAACATCCAAGTTGTCAGTGGGAAAAACAGTGGGTTTTATGGGAAAGAAAGGCATTCTGCAAGTAGTTAAAGCATGGTATTTGTGGGGAGGAAACAGAGGAAAAAGAAAGGTACCAAGACTGGTGAAACCGAACCCTGGACGTGCTAGATGCCAGAAAGAGATAAGGGGGTAGTGAATTTTGGAATCCTATATGCACTTTCAAGCAAATGTAGCTACTTGCTTCTGTTTCCTAATGGGATGATTAAACCCGATAGAAGTAGTGTTCACAGTGTTGGCATCTGAGGAATCTGGGATTCCCTGGGATTCCGGCATGGCAGAAAGCAAAGAAGGAAAAGATCACTGCCACTTGGGAAACAGACTGGCTTCCTTCCATGGTCTCAGTTCCAAGAAATTAGTTACTGGTATTCAGCTCCAAGGAAATCTAGCCTGCCTTTATCCATCCTACATCTCATTCCACTCTATTCTCTTGGCTGTTCTGTGCTTGATCTACTTTTCAGTGTGGGTTTCCCACTCTTTCCAAGGGATGATAAATCCACATTTTAAAATAGCTGTAAAAACAGCAAAGCTGGAAAGAGGGCAATAGTTGGAAGGCTAGATGTCTTTCTAGCTACCGTCACTCCAACGGTCAGCTTTTTATTCTTTTAAATATTGATGTGATCTTCTAAATTTAAAAGAACTGCTTTAATGCTCTATGGGCTATTCTGAAATAACTCTTAACTGGGCTCCCTCTGAATGCATCTAAGAAAGCAAATTTTTTTTGTTAAACCAGGACAGGTTTTGACATGGCTAAACTCTCTAAATTAGCTGTCTGTCAATACTTGTTCCTCCCACAGCCTTACATGTGTAACAAGCCTTACTCTTGTTAGGAAGAGAGATTAGGGGTGTTTTCTTGCCAACTAGTTATGTTTGGTAGAAAGGAAACAAAGTGAGGAGTGGTTGACATGAAATTTGTAAGAACAGCATCACTCACCAACCTTGTTACTCAGGCAGATTAGAACTTGGCTGTTACAGAGGCGCAACTTATGTCCATCTATGTTTCTGCTGATGCAGGAAGCAGAAGAATACGTGCTAATGCAACTACCTGGATGTACCCATAATTTTATCTTTTACATCAGATGTGGATGATTTTATTGTAATTTTATACCCATCCAAAGCCATTATGGGAACTGGTGACATATAAACCATGCAAACCAATAAACATATAGTCATGGTCCTCTCTTCCCTGCATTTTTTTTCTCATACTGACACAGCACTAGCACAGAGAGGAATCCCCAGAAATATTACAGAATTCTTCCTCCCCTGCTCCCTTGTCATGGGTGAACTCACAGAATGACATGCTAGAAATGGATATGAGTCAGTCCCCATTCATATGCATTCAAAGAACTTGAGTTCGCTGCATTCCTTGATCAAGTTGAAGCAGCAAATCTAATTTAGATATAGGAAGTGCATAGAAGTCTCTTATTGCTAGGTGTAATGTCCAGGACATTCTTGTTCAGCGTTGCTCAGAAGATAAAAGTAAAAAATCAATTGGTTTCAATGTCAATGAGACACAAGGAAGACCTTCCTATTGGTAGTCCCAAAGATGCTTTTTCCAAAAGGCAACTGGATTTTCTTGGTTTTTTTTTTCTTTGAAAACGTTTCGCTTCTCAACCAAGAAGCTGGGAAAAGCACCTTTGGGACAATCATGACCTGGATGATTGAGAATCTGCATAGACATTTCCAATTGGTAAGAACTATCTAACAAAGTGACAGAGTGACCCAGGAGGTAGTGGAGGGTCCTTCCTTAAAGAATTTAACCTGAGGTTAGATTTCTAGAGTGCTCTGGTTGTGGATTCCTGCTTTGGGCACATGATTGGAATAGATTATTTCCAAAGAGTTTTCCAAGCCTTACATACTATAATTCATTGACTATGCTTTATGTCAGGGATATACAAATTTTGCAGAACAAAAGCATCACTTAGGGCTACACTGCCCAAACATCCCACTTTGTTGAATACACAGACAAGAGCAGCAGGATTCTTATATGTGACATAAATAGATGATTTTCAGGAGATCTCTAGATTAATCCTCTTACTTTTCCTGGGAATAGAGAGATTGCAGCACAACAGCCCCTATCCTTGAGCCAAGTTTATATTTCTCTACCCTTAGGCTTGTTCTATCTTTATTTCTTCCATTGTTTGCTGATTCTTTTAGGTCAGAATGGAAAATGTAATATTTCTTCAAAGGTATACCTTCTTCTTGCATTCTTAATATTTCAAATTGTATTTCTATAAGGCCAATAGTCTATTTGGACAAAGTGAAATCCTGCCCATCTAGCTATCTGTTTATCCATCATCTCCCTTTTAATTGATAATTACCATATGATTTTGTTCTCTCCATTCAGGGTGACCGTGGTTTTGAAGGTCCAAAAGGACCTCGGGGCCAACCAGGCATTGGCATAAAGGGTGAGAAGGTAAGTCCTAAAAATGCCAAGGGATCCAAATAAACTTGAATGCTCTGACTGATAGGCTCAATAGGTGTAATGAAGCAAAATAAAGAGTTTGCTTTTTTCAGTGAATGTTGGACAGTGCTATAGTGAGCGGGTTAGATTTATATCCAATAAATCTATTTTAGCATTTTCTTCTAGTAAAGGGTAAATCGAAATGAAGCAGCTTTTATTCTGTGGGAAAGTTAAGTTTTAGAAGAAAAAGAAAGAAAAATTGCACATGCCTTTCAGCTCCCAAGAAACATACCTACAGTATTAACTTTGCGTTAATTGTGTTTTAAAAAATAGAGCATCTGCCGCTCATCGGTATTTAGATCATAATAAAATATAGTACAGCTTATCTGTATTGATACTATACAAATTGCTTGCAGTGAAGATTTCAGTTACTTGTAGGATAGCTCAAGGGTCTGCCTGTGGTGTCAGTAACTAACCAGACTCTATTTATCAGGGTGAAATAGGTCCACCTGGTTTGCCTGGGCCTATTGGATTACCTGGAATTGGGATTCAAGGCGAGAAAGTAAGTTAAGCACAAGTCAAGGTTTTAAAACTGTTCGTTTCATTATAATGACTTTTATTCATTTCTATAAAGTTAATATAATTTATTTCCTAGGGGGTAGAAGGCCCCAAAGGACCACTAGGACCAAGAGGGCCACCTGGGCAGGGGTTACCTGGGCCAAAGGTGCGTAAGTTCAACCCTAACAGAAATGTCTTGGCTAGATGTTTTAGATCAAATAATTTTAGAAAGATTAGTCTTGCTCTTCACGTTCCAGGTTTAAGCGAATTTCTGTGATTTTTTTTTTAAAATATATTACTTATCTAATAGACTGCTATCCCAACTTTCCAGTCCAAAAGAGTGCTCAAGGCAGCCAACAGGAAAAGAAATGAAATGCAAAAGAAAACTGAGATGCCTTTTCTAAAGTCAGGAAGAATAGGGACCCATTTGGATTTCACTAGGAACATGTTGTATAGTGTGGGAAGGAAATGGGACGAGAAGCTCTAAAATCTGAAAACTTGGGCCACGGAGTTGAATAGTGGCAGAGTACCTTTTCCTAGTGTTAAGGGAATCAGCATCAGGTCTTGCTAACATTGAGGTTTCTAACACTATTGCAAACATGTTGTTTAAGGGTGATCAAGGTTTACCAGGAGAAACTGGAGCTCCAGGAGAAAGAGGCCTTGGAGAATCTGGTGCAAAGGTACAGTAGTTCTTAAAATACTGAGCATTTAAAATGTGGATAACCTCTCTCAGGGATAAGTATTGCTGATGATACTTAATTATACATTCCTGCCTCTGGACACTCAAGTGATGTTATTGAGATACCTTCTTAGAACCTGGAGGTTGTAAAGATCTAGACATAAAGGAACTGGCTCTGATTCAAGACTGAATAACTGTGGTTTTTAGGTTGGGAGAGTTGTCATCGTTAAGTCTAGACCAGCGGTCTGCAACCTTGACAATTTTAAGACTTGTGGACTTCAGTTCCCAGAATTCCTCAGCCAGCATAGCTGGCTGAGGAATTCTGGGAGCTGAAGTCCACAAGTCTTAAGGTTGTCAAGGTTGCAGACCCTGGTCTAGATGAGGCACCACTCCCCCTGTCAGACTTGATGTGCACTTTGGATGTCCTCCTGGGATTGTGACTCTCCTTAAGGAACAGAGGGCACCTGTGGCCAAAAGGACTTTGCAGGAATCTATCTTGAGCGCTGGTTGCATCTGTTCCTGGATCAGAAAGGTCTGCTTATAATCACTCATTCCTTTGTTACTTCCCATTTGAATCATTGCATGGGTCTGCCCTTGAAGAACTTTTGGAAACTGAGCCTGGTTCAGAAAGAGATAACATGACTGGCCGTGTGTACATCATGGTTTGCACACATATTACTATTCCATGTGAGCTGCACTGGCTTCCAATAGCTTTCCAAGCACAATTCAAGTGCTGATGATTACCTATAAAGCCCTATATGGTATAGGGCAGGGGTAGGCAACCTTGGCTCTTTTATGACTCGCGGACTTCAGCTCCCAGAATTCCTGAGCCAGGCTGGCTCAGGAATTCTGGGAGTTGAAGTCCGCGAGTCATAAAAGAGCCAAAGTTGCCTACCCCTGGTATAGGGCCAAGAGTCTTGAGCAATCACCCAGTGCTTGTAATTGCTGTGCTTCCCACCAGACCCAGCAGAGGGGCATGTTCCAGGTTGCCTGTATGAATCAATATCGACCTGTGCAAATTAGGACCTTTTCAGGTAGAGCAACTGCCTGTGGAACATGTCCCCCCCTCCCCCATTCTTCTTGGCTTTTTGGAAGGCTATAAAAACCTGGGTGTTGCTTCAGACTTTAGGGGCAGGATGTTTGTAGAGTCTAGTTTGTGTTTTTGCTATATACTGATGGCAGTGTTTATTAATTGCCTGGCATCTTTTACCCCCTTGTTTTTATATTTATGTTTCTATGTTTACACATTGCCCACCCACAGTTCTTTAATTAGGTTATTCTATAGTTATCTAACTAGTCTGTGCAGCCGTTTAGATTTATATCATAAATAAATAAATAAAACCTTAAAATACATTATGTATCTGACCATAAAATGCATACAATTGAGAAATCCAGATATCTGTCCCAATCCAAAAATATGCACACTTGGAAGGAGACGATCTGCACAGCATTATGTCTATACAGTTAAGAGCAGAAAGGAGCCAGCAGGGAAGATCTCAAAATGATCACAGGGCACTGCAACTGGTCGTAAGTGCTAACTGGTTGTCAAGCACCTAGATCGTGATCATGTGACCACAGAGGCGGTCACTGAGGACTGGTCATAACTACTATTCAGTACTGTCATAACTTTGAATGGTCACTAAATGAGTGGTCATAAGTCAAGGACCACCTATAATCTTTTACATGCATTTCCCAGCCTGTCTGCTTGTCAATTCTGCATTAAATAAAATCCAGGATGTCCTGTTTCTTTGAACAACTTTTTCCTTTCTCCCTTACGACAGGGGGAGCCAGGTACTTCAGGTTTGGCAGGATTACCTGGGCTTCCAGGAGAAGATGGTGCACCAGGACAAAAGGTTTGATTGCTATTTTTAAAATAGGCAGAAAGTGCCAACCTTATTGTTTTCCCTTTCGTCCCTCTTACATCTCAGGGAGATAAGTCTGAGTCAATGAGAGGGTTTTTTTTACCAGTGTTTTCTTCATTCCTTGGACTTATAAACATATTTTTGTAACTGTCACCGCATAATTTCTCCAAGATTGATCTCTGGTTCATCACATTTTTCTGGAATTATTAGACAGTTGCCCTCTGCAGCTCAACGGCAAAGGAGAAAGCACATTTAGTTTAAAGAATTGCAAGTAGGTGCTTGTCTGCTCCCACATACATTTTGTCTTCCTGATGAAAATGGACTCCAATAAATAGGTAATATACTTGTTCATTCTAACCACCAATTTGCCAAAATGGCTATAGTAAATGTATGTTACAACTTCATAACACCAGCCCCACCCTTTATAGTAGCATTGTTGGGTTGCACACAAATAAGTAAGGGGTAGGCTTTGCATTGCAATTTGTGTTTCCTCGTTTGTCTTTTCGTTGCCTCCCCTGTGCTAAGTAAGTCAATATATAGAACAAATAATATAGATCTCTATGTCCTATTGCTCAGTATAGTATATATAAGATTTATTGCTTGCACAATCCTCTACATGCATCATCTTGTCATAATCACGCACTTACTTTATATAGAAGATTAAGCAATAAAACTCAAAGATTACAGAAGTGGGCTGAGACTGTGTTATTCCTTTTTAGAAAACTCTTAGCCATGTAATCAGTCAAAAGACATGATTAGTTAAACCATCGTTCTTTAATATGTTAAAAAATGGAATAAATGGTGGGGAAAAGCAGGAAGGTTCCAAGTAGAAGATGATATATGGGATCCATTAAAGAATACATGGTGATGGCAAATAAAAAGTGCCTAATTAAAAGTGCATTGTGAGATTCCACATACGTACCTTTTCTTGAAAACATACTGTATTGTAGGATGCCATCCAGGGTCTTCCTTATTCATAGAAACATAATCTCTTACTGCCTACACTACACCAAAATATTTAATGCTCATATACTATGCTGTGTTACAGGGAGAACCAGGTTTGCCTGGCCCACGTGGTCCAGAAGGTGCTCCTGGAATTGGAATTCAGGGTGAAAAGGCAAGGAATTATATGTTCATTGTTTCTGGGATTATCATGCCAAAATAAATAAAAGATTTTTCTATTATTAGAGGCATGAAACACTTTTTAAAAAAATGGATTTTATCAAGCATTTTTTTGTTCAGAAATTCAGTGTCAGATGTTGAGAGCGTCCCTTCTTCTCTTCATTTCCTTCCTGAGCCCAGATTTGCTGTGGAAATTCTCCCAGTCCTTTAGTCCAGGGCTTTTCAACCAGTGGTACGGGTACCACCTGTGGTACATTGGCACCTGGCAGGTGGTGCGTGACCATCCTAGAAAAGTGGTAGCGGGGGAGGGGAATGAGCTGAACCGGTGGCAGCACCGCACAAGCCTGAGTGAGAGATGGCTGGAGCTGCAGGGCTGTCAGGGCTCAGCGGAAGCGCCAGGATCAGTGCCGCTTTCCAGCTGATTGGCACTTCTTCGGGGCTGTCAGGGCTCCGTGGAAGCACCAAGATCAGCGCCAGACTCCAGCTGGAGCTCGGCGCTGATCCTGGTGCTTCTGCTGAGCCCAGAAGCATCGATCAGCTGGAATGTTGCAGCATCTCCAGGGTCTTGTGCTTTACATTCAGATGCTTGGCAACTGATTCATATTTATGATGGTCACAGTGTCCCAGGGTCATGTGAAGTACCAAAACCTGCTGCAACCACCCAGCAGATGGGTGGAATAAAAACCAAACACCCACCACCACCCATGCTGCCAATCCTCAACAGAAATGCTCACAACAATGAAAACCTCAGACAGGAGGAAGAGCGCCGCTGGGTGGGCAGGCAGGTGTCTTGCACTGCTGTGGCTTGGGGGCACTTTTTTCAGTGCCATTGTAACTTCAAACAGTCATTAAGCAAACTGTTGTAAGTCAAGGACTACCTGTACTTTATCACCTTTTTTTCTTTTTTTCTTTTTGATCATCAAGTTTTGACACCTTGCTAGGCGACTGGTGGTACTCGGATATTGCCATATCCTAAAAGTGGTACAATGGGTGAAAAGGTTGAAAAGCCCTGCTTTAGAGCAGATGTTAAAGATGCATTGATGCAAGAATGAATTGTCTACTTCTAGCTGTACTGACCAAAGCAAAATGTCTGTCTTTATGTACAGATACATACTGAATTTTCCAATGTCTCTTGCAATAATTTTCTGTTTACTTTCCTGAAGGAAATTAAAGCATGTGTTGTCTGAACACCTTCTAAAACTTTTTCTAGGGCGATCAAGGTCAAAGAGGAATACGTGGTTTGTCAGGACCAACTGGAGTGCCTGGACCTGCTGGGGCTAAAGTATCACTTTATTTTTTATTCTTATTACGATATCTGGTCTTTCAGCAAACTTTGTGGCTGAGATCTCACTTGATATGGTCAAACTAGCCATGATGTATGCCATATACTGTAGCTTGCCATCACATTGCTTGTTTATTTATTTAATAGATATATATGGCTGCCCATCTTACATTTGTTAGACCACGGGTATCAAACTCGCTGCGTCACGTGATGTGTCGTGACATATCGTGACTAATTTCTGGGGTGGATGGGTGTGGCCTCCGCATGATGCAACTGGCCCGCGGGCTGGCAGTTTGACACCCCTGTGTTAGACTAAGCAGCTTACAATAAAAATAATCAGTATCAAAAGGAACTCTACCCACATTGGAAGTCGCTTCCTCCATGCTCCTCCTGAACTGGTTTGCCAAATGAATAACCTACTTCAGAGCAGCTTTGTTAAATTTGGCACAACAGCTTAGGATACTCAGAATTTTAATATTAACCCATTTGGAGGATGCTGGATTTAGGAAGCCTTTGTTAAAGATTTAGGCACAAAGGACAGAGAAACTCATTTGTGATTAGAATTAGTTAGTTCTCCTTTTTAAAAAAATGTCCATAAATATAGTAACATAGGGAATATATCTGATTTTGCTTTTTCAGATATAAAATTGGAGGTTATTTTTAAAACATTTAAAAATTGCAATAATCTATATACAATCACAGAATTCAACTTTTTAACATAGGGGAAAGGTTTAAACCGATATCAAGCCATTCGCTTATAGCTGGAAATTTAAGTTTGCTAAATACACTATGCGAGTGTTTTTTAACCTCAAGAACCTTATCATGTTTAGACTCCAACTCCCAGAATCCTAGAGAATTCTGGGAGTTCAAATTCACATTTCATAAAGTTCCTGAGGTTGAAAAATACTGCACTAAATAATACTCCATGGGGTTTTCATGGCAAAGATACTGGAATGGTTTGCCATTTCCTTCTCCAGTGGATCACATTTTGTCAGAACTCTCTGCTATGACCAGTCCGCCTTGGGTGGTCCTGCATGGCATAGCTCATAGCTTAATTGAGTTACGTAAGCCCCTTTGCCATGACAAAGCAGTAATCCATGAAGTTGTCCATGGGGTCACGATGGGTCGGACACAACTTCACAACTAACAACAACAAAATAATACTCCTTTGAAAACTTTGTTTTCTTTTTTTATTATTATTATTTTAAAATTTCCATTTCTATGTTGAACAGTGTGTTGTCTAGGTATACAAGTATTAAAATATAATAATAATCACATTCATAATAATGTTATCAAGATGCAATCATATACTAAGAAATAGCAATCAAAATATTAAAAATAGTATTACACACTTCATAAAGTTCCTGAGGTTGAGAAACACTGCACTAAATAATGCTCCTTCGAAAACTTTGTTTTCTTTCTTATGGCAGGGTGAACCTGGTTCCCCAGGACGACTGGGAATGCCAGGGCTTCCAGGACGTGCCATTATAGGACCCAAGGTAAAAATGTATTTCATTAATTTTACAATATCTGGTACACTTGCATGGACATTTCCTAAGTATTCTAATAAACAAAAGGTGGCCTAGCTGAGCATATGCAGGGCTGTTTTCTTTAACTCTTCCTATAGTTTTTTTTTTCTTGTAAAAGAGGCACAGGGAAACAAATCCACCAGCTGGATCCAGTTTCCTTCTTTCCTAACAGATTAGACAATATCAGAAAATGAAAAGGAGGCTCTTGGAAGCCAGCTGAACCAAAAATAATTTTCCAAGGATCTTCTTTAACTGGATGTATTGAAATGAAAGGGATAGGGTTGCTAGAATTTCAACACTGAACAATTTCCAGCTTAGAACCAATTTATAATTCACTATACAAATAGCCCTTGAGTTACGACTGTAACCGGCCCTGTCCATTAAAATCATAAATTGTATCAATAGTAAAACAGGTCAGTCACATGATCAACCCAATTCTACAAAGCTTTTTGCAGTAGTTGTTAAACAGACGTAGTCATAAAACAAATGCTGCAGTACTTAGGCGACCACCACAGTCATTAGGCAAACCCATTATTCACTATGGCGAGGTTTTGTTAAAAAATTGTAAGTGCTGGTTTTCAGCAAAATTGCCATAAAACACAGCCATGTGAAAATGGAATGCTACCATGTTATCAAGCACCCGAAGTGCAGTCAAGTGATGGGGGGGGGGAGAGACTGGTGGAACTTTGAATCCACACCATAAGTGCCCCTTTTCAGGTAGATCATAACTTTAAGTGGTCACTAAGCAACCAGTTGTAAATCGAGGACTACCCGTATTAGACTAGAGCAGGGGTAGGCAAACTTGGCTCTTTTATGACTCGTGGACTTCAACTCCCAGAATTCCTGAGCCAGCATGGCTGGTTCAGGAATTCTGGGAGTTGAAGTCCACGAGTCATAAAAGAGCCAAGGTTGCCTAGCCCTGGGCTAGAGACTCCTTTTGTTTCTAAGAAATGAATTAGCAAGGATGTGGTTCTTTTACAAACGCATCTCCTGTGTCTATCAGTCTATTAAGTGTCCACCTCAGCATAAGCATGTCCAGGGCATCCTACAGGAACAATTCCCTCCTGCACTGAGAAAAGCACTCAGTGTAGGACAAAGCAGAAAAACGTGGAACAGTTTCTCTACTATTCATTTTGCTCAAGGGAGAAAAGAATGGCCTCCCTTGAGGTCCTATTTCCAGATGAGCCAGCCTATGAGCCAGATTAGGACTACAAATTTGAGGTCCTAATAGTGTTTGTTCTTGTTTTTCCTGATGAGGGTGGAAAAAGACAGTGTGATGTAGTAGTTGATGTTCTAGTTCAAGTGGGGAGACCAAGTGACTTTGAACCAATCATTTTCTCTCAGTCTAACCTACTCACGAGGTTTTAATTGTGAGGAAAATAGGATGAAGTAGTACTAGATATGATGCCTTGAACTCTTGTCAGAAAAGGTTTGTCATAAATCCAATAGACAGATGGAAGAACAACAACAAAAATCACAGTTTTTCTTGTATATTTGTAATTGAAGGGTGATATTGGATTACCTGGACCACCTGGACCAATTGGAGAGCAAGGGATAGGGATTCCTGGAGCTAAGGTAACAACCATATTGATAAATCAGTTCCTTTAAAGGAAAACTATTTTATGGAGTGTAGCTGCAGCTATAATAAAATGTAAATATGTCCTTCTTTGCAAAAAGGGGGACCGTGGACACCCAGGACCTCCTGGTACATTTGGGCCCAAAGGAGATGGATATCCAGGCCCACCTGTAAGTAGTCAACATTTTCTGTTACTTAAAAAGAGAATGTTGAACAGTGAATCATAGTAAGAAAGAATAAGGACTGTATGCAATTCAGAACCATTAACAGTTAAATCTATTTACTTCCCTATACCAGGGTCTTCCTGGTCTTCCTGGAGCTCCTGGAGAGCTAGGCCCTGATGGGATTGGATTACCTGGACCAAAGGTGCACTTTATATAGTGTGATTATATGTATATGGTAGATAAATAAATAGTGTTACGTAAGATAAATAAATTGTATGTATAAAGTAAAGTGTATATAAGATAAATGACAGAGACAGAGAGAGAGGAGGGAGAGAGAGAATGTGATAGGTTTGTTATTATATAAAGTAAAAAGCTGAGCCTGTATGCTATTACCTTATTTTACTGTGCTAAAAAGAGTCGGAAGTCAATGCTTTTTTTTCTTTTCCCATTTACTCTACTCTTTTTCTTGTACTGAAAATATTTTTTTCCCAAAAATTGAGATATGTGTAGAATAACACATTTTTAACAGAAATTCTTTTAAATGGATTCATGTACCATCATAATCCGTGTGTGTGTGTGCATGTGCATGTGCGTGTGCGTGTGCGTGTGTGTATGTGTGCGTATGCGTGCTCCATACACATATTAACTAAAATGTTTAAGCAGAGGTGATTAAAAATGCTACAATGACCTAGTTCACTCTATATCAGTAAACCATAAAAACATAAATAATAATTTGTAAATTACAGTATGTACTAGCTAGGCTCACATATCACACTAGGCCAAAATGAAATTAACTATGCTATAGCTTAGCATAATGCACAAACCGAGCCATAGATTTGAAACATATACCTTGTTGTTCTATACTCTTTACCTGCTTTAAGAAAAGATCTATGAATTATACCTCACAAGTAAATTCATATGATTAATACATTGCATCTACATCTAAAATCATCAAACAATATCTATTTATCCCAGGTCCTTGGGAGGGATTCAACTGAACGATAAAATGCCAGATCCAGTCTAAACATTTGGCCAAATGTGCAACCAACCATAATAATAATTACATTTTGTGACAATATCTTTAATGCTGTCAAACAACATCTGCCTGTCCCAGGTCCTTGGAAAGGACTTGATGGGTAGATAAAAAAGCCAAATCCAATCTAAAATCTAACTAACTGTGCAATCAACAATAATAATTTGAAATGTTTACAAATATACATTTTTAGGGTGATCCAGGTACGAGAGGACCACCTGGTCCCCCAGGTCTAACAGGAGAAGGCCTTCCAGGACCAAAAGTAAGTCACAATAAGAATTCACATTGGATCATCATGCGTCGAAAACAATGATTATCTTCTCTATCTGTATGTAGTTAGTTTACTATTCATATTAATTTAAAAGGAACTAATGTCATATAATATTTTGTGAATGAAAAGACAAAAGAAAATGAAAATTTACCAAAATCTAATGATGATAATGATGATGATGATGATGATGATGATGATGATGATGATGATGATAATAATAATAATAATAATAATAATAATAATAATAATAATAATAATAATAATAATAATATATTGAAACAAATATAAATCATTCTTGTTTCAGGATTCATTATCCTATTAAAATGAAATTTTACTTTTAGATTTATTTTTTATTTATTTATGTAACAAATTGTTATAGCTGCCCAACTTACACAAGTCAATCCAGGCAGCTTGCAAAATTTAAAAATCATAGATAATTTCAGAAATCATAATTTTCTTCCAGAGGGACATATGGGAAGTATTTTGAGGTAAAATATAAAGAATAAGGTAGAGCTATATGAGATTTCTGCAACTTTTCAACTTGTTCACTAAAATAAAAATCATTCAACTTAGTTCCTTTAATGGAGCTACCAGTTGTTGGAACAAGCTGACCATTTTGCTGTGACTGGGATCAGAATGTCCTTTTGCCATATAATCTTTCCTGGGCCACCTGTTACTAAGCTGGGTATAGCAAGTAGGAATGCCACTATAATTATTATAATTATTATAATTATAAGTCACTTTTTTAAAAAATTCAGGTCTAAGTGAATCGTTCAAAAACTGCTTCTAGTTGGAACGATCTAGAATAAAAAGGTAAAATCTTCCTTGAATCGTGTTTGATCTCTGTTGGTTTCACAGATACATCTATGTTATATTTAGGCAGCCATATAAAGGTGGTACTGTATGTTACTGTCATCTTCTGGAATGTTTTTTAGACTTCCTGACATAGTCTACTGTTTACCCAATATGACTTGCTTCCAAATATACATACATAGAACTGTCCTTTAAGGCAGTCATGTATATTTGAAAAAAAAGCAGTCCTAAGATATAAAATCAAGATATATTTCTAGCATAACTACAGTTAGGGTTAATTTGTAAGATATTGCAAACAGTGGAATTTTAAGGAGCTTCATGGTTCTTATATAGATTTTGGACAGCAGCAAAATGGAACATGGTGGCATTTATGATATCTTTAATGATGACTATTTTTTCTTCTTCAGGGAAATATTGGACGACAAGGACCTCCTGGTGCTTTAGGCCCACCTGGTGAAGGTATACAAGGACCAAAGGTATCATGATTTCTTGGATTCTACCAGTGGTGGGATTCAAATATGTGAACAACCAGTTCTCTGTGTGGATGCCGCTTCCGGAAGTTCATTCTGGGCCTGGGCAACAAAAAATTAGCTATCGGTTCTGCCGAAGTGGTGCAAACTGGCTGGATCCCACCACTGGATTCAACGCTTAGATATAATAAGAGGGAAAAGCAGACTTCACAAGCTAGAGGAAATAGAAATATATATATTTCTTTACGTATCCCATTCTGAGGCGAAAGTATTAGTATAGGACAGGGGTAGGCAACCTTGGCTCTTTTATGACTCGTGCTGGCTCAGGAATTCTGGGAGTTGAAGTCCACAAGTCATAAAAGAGCCAAGGTTGCCTACCCCGGTATAGGAAATCAATTACAATTGAGTTTACATCATCTTTAGTATTTGTATATTATAAAATCAATGTCCCTCAGATAACATAAGGGCATATGAAGAATTGAACCAGTACAGATTAGAATATATTTTGGCAAATGTAGCAATGAATGCTTATGTATGCAAGAATAAGCTGCATTTTTTGAAAAATCTATTTTTTATTTATACTTTCAGTCAAATATGGAAAATAAGATTGTATTTAATAACCAATAAAATTGTCAACTGTTCTGTCAATTAATTATAATTAGGGTGAACAGGGAATTCAAGGAATGCCAGGTCCACGTGGGCCTCCCGGAGAAGGATTTCTTGGACCAAAGGTATGCACTATGATTCTACAGAAACATCCTATTTAACTCTGTATAGATATGGACTCTGTATTATTAAGAGGCAACATAGGCATTTAATGCTCTCAAGTGGCCTCTCATTGTGTAAGAGGACCTTCCAAGAAATGAAAAAAAATCATCTATCTATCTATCTATCTATCTATCTATCTATCTATCTATCTATCTATCTATCTATCTATCTATCAGATTTTGAAATTGCCCATCTCCCTCACAGAGGGACTCTGGGCAGTGTACAAATAAAATATTAAAACATAAAAGCAATATATAAAAGTTTAAATTTTAAAAAAGGCAAGGGTGATTAAAAATCAATGTTAAAAGTTAATGCAAAGACTGGAAACAATGCTATTTGATATTATTACATCAGCAGATTATCATTTGGCAGCATGGTTCAGGGTGGATGATCTCTGATGGGGAACAATGGACAAGATGTTACACCTTTCTAAGGCAATTATTATAATATTTTCTAAATACTTGTAATAATCCTCTAAGGAAAAAGAAATAAATTCCTAATTTGGTGACATGGCCCATTTGTTTACTTAGTCACAGAACTCATAAAGATGGAATGTAAATTCCTAAACTGTCGGGTTTTTTTCTTTTCCTTTCTGTTCAATTGTGTCCGATTTTCAAGGATTGCCTGGACATGTCTCTGCAGTTTTCTTGGCAAGGTTTTTCAGAAATAGTTTGGCTTTGCCTCCATTCTAGGGCTGAGAGAAAGCGATTAGCCCAAGGTCACCCAGCTGGCTTCATGCTTAAGATGGGACTAGCACTCATGTTCTCCTAATTTTTAGCCTGATGCCTTAATCACTATACCAAAATGGTTCTCAAAGTATCCTACCCATATAGTAAATATTTTCCTGGAAATTGTCCTCTGCTTATCAATAACTGTGGCAATTAGAATGGGAAATTGTAAGACAAAGATTAGCTTCCTAATGCTCATGCTCGCCAGTATAACTCCAAACATTTCCCTTGGTCCTCACCTCATCTAACCTTAAAAAAGAATCACTAAAAATGGCAAAATATTGGCCTCAAGCGTCCTCTTGATTGAGGATAATGCTTCTAGGTTCCACAGAAAAAGAAAGAAAGAAAGAAAGAAAGAAAGAAAGAAAGAAAGAAAGAAAGAAAGAAAGAAAGAAAGAAAGAAAGAAAGAAAGAGTTGCAATAGCAAACAACTTGGATGTAAACCCATTTGCCCAGTGGTCCAATAATCACCACCCATTCAGTGACCATTCAAAGTTATGATGACACTCAGCAAGTGTGATTAGGATGGATCCCCAAAGTTCCTGCTGTTTCAGCAGCTACCTCACACTTATCAATAGTTGCAGGATCCCATGATCTCATTACATTACATTTAAATAAGATGCTTTACAGATTTTCTATAACTAATCCCAAGGGTGATCGTGGAACTGCAGGGGAAAGAGGAAGAAAAGGCGAAAAAGGCAATATGGGAGACCCTGGAGTAGCTGGAGAACCTGTAAGTACATAAAACCTATCCATCAGATGCTGTAGAGCAGCGATTCTCAACCTATGGGTCGCGACCCCATTTGGGGTTGATTGACCATTTCACGGGGGTCGCCAAGCAAGGCTGTCCGCCATTTTTTTTGTCCGCCATTTTTTTCCCCTTTTCCGGTGGGTGCCTTACCTCCCTTGGGCTGGGCCAGCTGGTGGTTGGCCTGCTCCGTCTCTGCCGCTTGCCAGCTACGCCTCAGCCGGCATAGGGGGCGGAACCACGCATGCACAGCGCTCCCGGGCAGGGAAAGTCGATTTACAACCGGTTGGGTAGTCCTCGACTTACGACCGGTTTAGTCCTCGACTTACGACCAGTTTAGTCCTCGACTTACGACCGGTTTAGTTCTCGACTTACAACCGGTTGGGGGTCGCGGCATTAAAAAGGTTGAGAACCACTGCTGTAGAGCATGCTACTAAAACTCTACATGTGCATACATCTTAAGTATTAGCATTAGTTTCAAGCAAATAATTTAAAGATTACAAAATAGGTACTGACCCTTCTTTTAAGAGACCGGAACAATTATTAAGAAGAATACACTACAGATTGGCCTTGATTTACAGCAGGGGTAGTCAACCTTGGCTTTTTTATGACTCGTGGACTTCAATTCCCAGAATTCCTGAGCCAGCTTAGCTGGCTCATGAATTCTGGGAGTTGAAGTCCACGAGTCATAAAAGAGCCAAGGTTGACTACCCCTGATTTACAGCCATTCATTTAGCAACCAATTTCTTCCTTTGTCTAGGTTGGAGACATGACAAAGGTCTGTGGAAATTCTCAGATCTTTCACAAGCATAGCCTCTGGCCCTCATTCTTCCTAGTCCCAATCCTCCCTTGGAAGAAACCAGTTGTAGAACATAGCAAGCAGGCCGGGGAGCAAATTTTCCCTATCTCCAATAGAAAGAGTGGGAGCTGGTGATCCTATTTTCATAGGTTGGTGTGCCATGTCCCTATTATTATATGCGCACTGATTTAGATTGCTTTTATATCATCAGATCTTAACAATGAATCAGAAATCATAATAAAATGTATTATTTTTTCAGGGTAGAACTGGCCCCAAGGGAGTACAAGGTCTAACGGTAAGCAATCTTTTTCAGAACCAAGTTTATTTTATTTTATTTTATTTTATTATTATTTTATTTATTTTATTTTATTTTATTATTTTTATTTATTTATTTATTTAGAAAATTTATATTGCCGCTACTTGCACATGGCAACTCAAGGTGGCTTATACTGTATTGTTCTCAATGTGTCCCTAATAACAATTATGAAAGTGTGGGGAATGAATTATTAATTGATTAGCAAGTATATACAAAATGGATACTAGTGGATGATACCTAAATTGTTTAAAAAAATATCTGTAATTTCCTGGCAAGTGAAAGAAAAAAAATGCAGAAGATATCCCTCTGCCTTTTAAAGAGTTTATTCCCAGTGATTTATTCTATGGATTCTGAGCAACTTAACAACAGTTTTTCTAAATCTTAATATTTCTATCTGAAAGGGATTCACATGATAAAAATCTAAGAAAATCAAATTATTTCAGGACTAAGAGATGCCATATAAAGTAAAAAATTATACTATAAATATCTTTCTTTCTTTCTTTTTTCTTTGTTTCTCCTCTACAACCAGTAGACCTGCAATAGCAATAGCACTTAGACTTATAAATTGCTTCACAGTGCTTTTACAGCCCTCTCTGAGCAGTTTAGAGAATCAGCATATTGTCCCAAACAATCTGGATCCTCATTTTATCCACCTCGGAGGGATGGAAGGCTGAGTCAACCTTGAGTCAGTGAGAATCGAACTGCTGGCAGTTGGTAGAATTAGCCTGCAATACTGCATTCTAACCATTGCGCCACCACAGCTCTTATTGCCAAACTCCAAATTTATTTCAAAACTCCAAACTGTGTGTGTGTGTGTGTATACGTATGTCTACAGAGAGAGAGAGAGAGAGACAGACAGACAGACAGACAGAGAGACAAATATACAAACATGTATGTTTGCCAAGTAAAAAGTTGCAGAATCAGCTAGAATGCATGTTTCCTAGAGTTTTGTTTTAGATGTAATGGCACTAGTTATGCAGAAGCTCTTCCTAAAGATAAATGGAGTTTCACTGTGCTCCACTCTCTGATTTAGGGAAAGAGATATTAGTTGTTTGGATAACTTTGCTCTGCCCGGAAATGAATGAAAAATTGTATATTAACAATTATGCATATATATCAATTTGTTCACAAGTTACAAATTACAGCAGCTGGCAGCTTGTGGCCAACCTTGGCTGATCTCCTGACCTAAATAAGGCTAGCATTAGACTGTGGGATCTCTTGGAAGTATCAGATGGTCTGTAGGCCAGTCCAAACATTATCTGGAAAAAGGGAACAGCAAATCAGTTTGATAGTTGTGCTGTCATCCTGAGCAATAGAGAAATTTCCCTCTAAGAACACAAATATACACTCATGAGCTTAGCTACAGAAGATTTAAGTACAAGATTCAGACAGGTAACTTTATTGCAGAGGCAAAAGAAGCTTTTAGGGCAAAGATCTATGAACAATGATTAAGAACCTAGGAAGTCAGTCATATTTCTAAGTCAGCCCCCAGGATTTAAATTCTGAATTTCTTTTTCTTGCTCTTACAAGATAACTTTTTTTTTTTGCCTCAGATGTTAAGTTTCCTGCACACAGCATTGTGGTAATGATCTTATCTGGTCTCATATTCTTTACGACTGACCTCACTAACCATAGTCTTCTCTGTTGCTAAAAAAGCTACAGTATACTGGACAATTGATGAATTTGCTAGAAGTGGAGCTCAGCTCAAAGAAGATGCTACTATTTATTTATTTAATTAATTTATATGCTGCCTGTCTTACTATCCAGAGTGACTCTTGGTAGCTTACACCAGCATATATTTTTAATACATAGGAGAACACAAAATCATGTATTTATAAAAATATGTGTTTGTGACATAGCTCAGAAGCAAAAATACAATCTGCCATTCCTGGAGGAAATATAAAGATTTTTTCTGGTCTAATTGGAACTCTGCGTTAAGAGTGAGAATGTATATGTATGGATTGAATTAGGATTGTGTTTATGAATGAATTTATTGTTTGAATATGAGACAGAGAATTGGCTTTCCCCACCCAGTAATAATCCCCCATGCTTGATCTAAATGTTCATAATGACAATCCTGGAAAATTGAAGTAAAATATTTTTATGAATACAATGTTGCTTGGCTATTATAATTTTTGGTGAAATGCAAGAAGATAAGAGATTTTCTCACACAGAAATATTTTATTTGAGGAATTTTAAGATGTTGCACCCCCATTTTGGAATTATATTATTCCATATAAAGAAAAAAGTTTATGTGTCTAAGAGTACTTTGCAAGTATTTTAAGTATTGGTGATGGATAAAATGACTTTCACTGCATGAAAATATCACATTACTCTAAGTATAATAAACACTATTTTTATGTATTTTTCCAAAGGCCATGTTATACATTGCGGAAAATGACACTGTTCTGTAATACTATATATGTATTTCTTTTTTAATCTAGAGAGAAGATATAATTAAGTTAATTAAAGAGATATGTGGTAAGTCTGCAACCTGCCTTGCCATCATGTCCTAGGGCAGGTTTTTATTCCTTTCCCCAAATCAGAAAATTATTAGAGTGCCCTTTACTCAAAGGTAAAATGAAAATGTCAACAATTATGGTACCCCTGTAGAATCTGAAAATCGTTGAAGACTTGGGTTTTTCCCCCAAGAATAGGGATAGGGAGGAGTGGGTGAGAGGATTTAATGTGGGACTGTATCTGTGATGGAAGGGAGAGGTGATATGATGGACTACAGAGAAGCAGCAGTTTCCCAGAAAGGCAAGAGCACATTCCAAGGAGGGGGATGAGACAAGAGGCAGCCTAGCCCAGAGCTGGATAGGAGACAGAGAATCTCCCAGGGTAGATCCATTAGGGTGAGAGTAGTAAAAGTTTAGTCTGGCAAGATTCTGTCTATTGGGGGTAAGCAAATAAAGAACTGAACGTTGATCTTGTTATATGTCGTTCTTGGGCTGGGGCTAGCTGTATATTGGAGGTTTAACTTTGGTGCCAGGTTTTTAATATTTATGGTTTTAACAGATTTAATATAGCATTGTGTTGTTTTATTATTGATATTGTTTTAATTGTTGATTGGAAGCTACCCAGAGTTCAAAATTGGAAGGGAGCAATATAAATGTTTTGAATAGATAAATAAATAAATAGTTTGAATTAAGAATGTAATAATGCTCATGTTCAGCGCACATGGGAAGGCTTACTATATATAGCTTGATCTATCATAACAAACACTCAGAATTTGGGCCTTTTTTGTTTTCCTTTTACAGGCTGTGGCATTAAATGCAAGGAAATACCTATGGAACTAGTGTTTGTGATTGACAGTTCCGAAAGTGTTGGCCCAGAGAATTTTGAAATAATTAAAGACTTCGTTACTGCTTTAGTAGACAGAGTAACTGTAGGGAGAAATGCTACTAGAATTGGACTTGTCCTCTACAGCCTGGAAGTTCGGCTCGAATTTGGGCTGAATAGGTACACAGCCCAACAAGATGTGAAACAAGCTATCAGAAAGATGTTATATATGGGAGAAGGCACTTACACAGGAACTGCCATCCGCAAAGCCACACAAGAAGGCTTTTTTGGGGCTCGAACTGGTGTAAGGAAAGTTGCCATAGTCCTAACTGATGGGCAAGCCGATAAGAGAGAAGCTGTTAAACTGGATATTGCGGTCCGAGAAGCTCATGCAGCCAACATTGAAATGTACGCAATTGGAATTGTAAATACTTCAGACCCAACACAAGTTGAGTTCTTACGTGAGCTGAATCTAATTGCATCTGATCCAGACAGAGAACATATGTATCTTATTGATGATTTTAATACTCTTCCAGGTGAGCATTTAAACATGGTTCTGAAGATAAACAGATTTCATTGATATATAGTGGATATCAGATATACACGCATTCCACTGGTACCATTCAAGCTAAAAAGCCTTGGTTCTGAGTTTTGGTGACTCAGTCAGTGGGTATCTTTGCAATGACTAAGACCCCAAAACAATCAGAGGGGAAACAGAAAATACAACTAGGAAAACAATTATATCATTTTTGAATTTTATCATTCCAAACTATGAAGTTATTATTTTATATGTGTTAACCTACCATTCTAGACTAGTATATGATCACAGATTAAGGGTTTTGCCAATAGGAGTTACCAAAGCACCATTTGCATAACATAAAATGACGTACGGTATCTTTTGCTATATGAATACTGCTAGAGATGATCAGGAGTTACATGCAACATTTACAGTTCTGATCATTTTTATTCAGTGTAAGCCAGGGTGAATCTATCCTTAAGAAGATTACAAAGCTTGAAAAAATATATTTTTTAAAATTGCCTAATATACACGCCTATGATACCTGTATTTATAACCAACACAAGAAAGCCGTGGATGAACCAAGATGTTATTGGTTAGTCTGGGATTCCAATCCAAATGGATGCTCAGGCAGGGACAGGATCCTGGAGAAAAATGTTGTGCTAATAAAAGTTCTGACTTGGACATTTTTGCTGGAATGAAAATATTTGATTGTCTTACTATTGGCCTGGCATAGCCTGGATTAGAGTGGTTTGATGGGCAGAGCTGAAACAATATGCTTAACTTTCTGACAACCTTTTTTAATTATTATTTTTTTATTATATCTTCTTCTTACTTGACCAGCAGCCCTTGGGAAAGAACAACTATTTCATATGGAGACCTAATTGATTTCTTAGCAGAAAGTTTTTCAAATTAGAAGGATCTACATCTTGGGCTGGAGAACCAAGATCCTAACCCTAACCTAAGTGGATTGGAACTTCCCTATATGTAGCATCTATATACTATAAAACTCCCACTATGTTTGTCTGTTTGTAATCTCAGGTTAGCCCAAATGGTGCATTATATACGACGACAATTTTTGAATCAAGGTATCTAAAATCTGTTAACCTAATGAAGATGTAGAATATCTGGGACCCATTACTACTGTGGAATTGAAATTTCTACAGTGTTCAGATCAGTTTTATTCACAAGGTTGTGGCCATTGCAGCATCTCCACATTCATGTAATCATGATTCCCAATGCTCACTGCTCCAATGGTCACACCTTTCTATATAGAAGTCAATCAGGAAGCCAGCAGGAAGTCAGAAGTTGCTCCCACCCCCATGCTATTTTGCTGGCTCATGGTCATTCTGTTTATCTCTTTAAGTAGGTAAATACTGAATTATTCAGTTCATTTTTCTAATTGTAATTGCAACTGCAATTATTTTTCTATTTATGATATATATAACTTTTTAGATGATCATGGGACTGTCCACAACTGAGGTAAAAAAAATAACCTAAAATTTAATGTTCATTCTGAAACATTCATTACATCACAGTGCACTACTTTTCTCTCAAAGGGTGACCCAAAAAGTCACAGGTTTGCCTGGTGCTTTAGCTAATCCTAACTCTCAATGATCAACTTTTTTTTCTTCTATGAAAAATATGTTACTGAAAATACCTTTGCTATAAACCATTATGCCTACTGTCAGCATCCTCCTACTCAAGATATTTAGAATTTACAGTCAATGGAAAAATATAAGCACCGGTAGCACTTCTGTTTCAGCTCGTTTATTTTTGCTACACATTTTTCCTACACATGCTAATATCTAGGATTTTCCTAACTGATACTCAATACTGGTAAGAGGCTATATGCTGAGATGCCAGATGTGAAAGCAACATTCCAAGAGCTATCCACACATCAAAGAAGCAGCCAACATTTTTTTTTTAAAAAAAATATTGATTCATATTTAAAATGCTATGAATATTTGTATTTCTTAGCCAATGCTTGTATATTTTACCATACTTTAGACTTTTCCCTTTCTTCTTATTTTAAAGCTTTAGAGTCCAAACTTGTTAACCAGTTTTGTGAGGATGAACATGGTGCCTTAATATACAACCGAGTTGGAAATGGAGGAAGCATCAGTGGATCATTGATTCATTCAGTATCTTCTCACGCTTCACAACATTTATTACACATGAACAATAAGAATGGACAAGCAGTATCTTCAAGTACATATGAAGCATCAATGAAAGACAATTCCATAAACACTGGCCAGTTTTCTCAACCGTTAATTCTGGTACTCGTCTGAAGTCCACTTCATTTAAAAAAAACAAATTGCAGTAATGGAGTGGGTTTCCTTAAAACTCTCTCAGAGAAACATGGCTTTGCAGTCCATTTTTTAAATCAGAGTATTTTTAATAAGTGTCTGGGTTAGTTTCTAGATAATGCTGATGATGGATTTTACAATTCTAATAATATAAATAATATTTAGTAATATAATAATCTGATTTCTGAAATGACTTGTTTGATATTATCTGATTGTATAAAGAATTTCTTAAGCTGGAAACACAGAGCCATGGGTTGGTTTTGAGAATGGAAGTAATAGCGATGGAAGAAGTCTGTTCACCTTTATCTAATATTGAATATGCCCTTTGTGGATAGAAACTCCACCTACATTTTAAAATTAACCAACTGAATTTACTTTAGGAAAAAGGATCACGCAGAATATTTCTTGAGAACTATGATATGGTATCCAACAAAAGTGATCTTCCAGTCTTGCCTCCAGTTAACAATAAAGGTACTTATTTCAGAGCTAATTTCTTAATGAAATATGTGCCACAGGTAGAAGAAACCCTCCCCTTTCTCATTTCTTTCTTTTGTAATATTCTCTGCACTAGTTACTCCAGCACTGCCATTGCCAACAACATCTTCACCACCATCACCATCATCATCCCTGCCATCTCTAACAGCGGAAAAGACACTGCCACCATCTCATTCATCAGTTTCTTCCATGCAATCTACCGTTAAATCAGGTCTTTACATATTGCAAAGTTTCAAATTTGTTTTTTTCTATAATCATTAATTTATAGTACTGTACATAAATTCTAATTAATTATAATTTTATGCTCAAGTCCTTAGCTTCCCCAATATGGTGACCTTCAAATCTGTTTGGATTTCAACTTCTGCACTTTCTAGCTTGCTGAACCGCCATGATAGCTCTTTGCATTTCATGGAGTTTTTTTTATTTCTTTTTTGTGCTGAACTTCATCACAAAATATTATTTTCTCCAAAACTGCAGAACTTCTGGGAAGCAGATGCAAGTCTATGGCCCTGTCTCATTCATCACTGCAATTTGTACTCATGTTTGCCTTTGTACCACTGATGATTTACCTGTATCATAGATAGATGGATGGATGGATGGATGGATGGATGGATGGATGGATGGATAGATAGATAGATAGATAGATAGATAGATAGATAGATAGATAGATAGATAGATAGATAGATAGATAGATAGATAGATAGATAGATAGATAGATAGATAGATAGATAGATAGATAGATAGAGGGCTTTTTTGTCATAGAACACACCAGAACAGAGTTCCGGCATCTTTTTTCAATGGATTTTCCAGAGCTGCGTTTTTTTCCTATTGTTTCCCTTCCTATCCTCGTTTGTTTTTTAAAATGCCCCGCTTGCGGTACGGTGCGAGCGGGGTCCCCTCCGGCACTGTCTGCCTCCTCTGGGAGGAGACATGAGGCATTGGAGCACCACAGCCAGAGCATGGCTTGATTGGCTGGGTTGGACCATGTGGTGTGGAAGCCGATGGTGGCAGTGGGAGACACATAAACATGGAGGCCTTCTTTCATGAGAGGGTGAGCGAGCCTTTTGCCTTCCCTTACATAAGGTGGGGTCTGAGGTTAAAAAGAGGTGAAGCGAGAGGAAAGAAAGGCGGCTGGCGTGGAAGTTTGCCCGACAACGAAACTTTGCTGTTTCGGTTCCTTGGGTAGTTCAAAGGCTGGGATGTCTACGAAAATCTCTTTTTAGTCTTTTATACTTTATATTCAAACTGCAGAGGGGAAAAATAAGAATAAAGGTAATGTCTTGTGATTTGGAGGTATTATTAATAATAATATATATTAATTATGTATTGGTCAGATGTAAAGGTAGACCTACAATATAAGGTTTAATCAGATCTATTTATTAAATTGGGTTTAACTTAAAGGTAAATTAAAAGTAATCTGTTCACTGACAAAGTTTCAATTTTAATTTGTTTCAAGTCAATATCCATATTAAACTCCAAATGTAAATTTTTCCACCTTGTTTGACAACTTCTTAAAAATAATTCAATCTTTTACAAGCAACTAAATTCTGTTTTATTGGGCCAATTTCATTCCACATAGAAAGCTGACATTTCCTCTCATTAAACTAAATGTCCTAAATGACCCAAAAGATTAATAAAATGCCTTCTTGTAATTTAAAGCCACACAGTGCATGGTAACATTAATAGTATTAACTTATCTTGAACAAAATCCTAGTCTTTTAAAATTGAAGGGTTTTTTTTTTTAACTATAAAGGTAAACCTTGTAGGGTAGGCAAGGCGGGTTGTATGACATAGCTGGGGAATTCTGGGAGCTGAAATCCACATATCTTAGAATTGCCAAGGTTGAGAAACACTGCTATAAAATTATTTGGGAATATTAGTGGTTTCTAAATTCCAGCCTTATTACTCCAATAATACACAACAATTACAACAACAATTTGTTGTTTTATTTTTTAAAGATAATATCCTGAGGCCTCCACAGTGTCAGTTAAGATTAGATCAAGGACCATGCCGCGTTTATATAATAAAATGGTATTATGATAAGCAAGCCGACTCTTGTGCTCAGTTTTGGTATGGTGGCTGCAATGGAAATGGTAATCGCTTTGATAGTGAAGAAGACTGTAAAAAGACATGTGTCCTTTTCTCTGGAGGTAAGAATTAACTATAGTTTTTACAGTTTAAGATTCATGTTTCTTGTCCTTTGGAGAAACCTATTCTGATCAAATTCAGTTTTTCAAAAGTTGAAATTTGGTAATGAGATCTTGTACATATTTTTTTCCCTATGAGCAGAGTTTCAATGGAAAACTCTGAAAAATTAAGCTTAGCCATAAAATATTAAATTAGTATGTTCTAATTTAAAACAGGTTGTTATCTGTACTGTGTCAATGGCATATCTTTAGGATTTGGGCTTTTGTTTTTGTGTCTTGAATCAGTGTTCATCCTCTCGCCTTCTAGATCATCGTCTCGCCTTCTAGTTATTAAACGGGGTGATTCCCATTTTCCTTCCCATCCTCTGTGACCATATAGATCCCCAAGTGCTTCCTTGAATTAATCTGTCGCTGTAAATCTCAAGGTCCTCTAGGGCAGAGGATCTCAGACAGAAATGCAAGTAGCCAAAGTGTCACGAGCATTATAAAAAGTAATACTACATTGACCATAAGACAGAAAAAAAATCTAAAATCTGTAGAGGCTTTCCAAATTTCTTCGGGTTTTCCAGTTTCAAGAATTCTTCATTAGGAAAGTGAGTTTAACAGAAAAAGGGGGGGGAGTGTATGATTCAGTCTCTGTTAAATTTGTTTTTAAAGGTGTTCAGGAAGAAAAGGACATTGTATTTTAACAGGTATAGAATAGTTTTAGATTCTGATGTGGTTTCTCCTAAAGAAGAAACAAACATTTTTGTAAAATGCTTCATCTTGGAAATAAAATTTCTAACTGCTAAAGTTGCACTAATGAACGATTTGAAAACACAACCTAAACATTTTCACTATTTATTAACAGCTGACTTTCTTTTACTCAACAAAAACGTAATATGACATTTATTTTGCAGGTGCCTAAGATTGCCCACCAAACAGAATGGAACAGAAAAGTCATAAGAAAAGTGGTATAAAGCATAAATATCAAGGGTTTTCTTTATACAATGCACTTAATTCATATGAGGATTTTATCCTGAAACCTCTTATTCTGGTATACTCCTACTAAAATCTACAAGAAATGGTGTAGTTTTTTTTACTTCAGAAACTGATAGCACCTGCAGACCATGTTAAAATATGTATTGGAATTATACAGATTTTCTTTGCGTCAAAAAACAATATTCATGCCTTGTTAATTGCAAACAAAGCATTTGCACTGGATCCTAGGTACCTCTGTCATTCCAACTGGCATTCCTGTAGGACAAAAGTTTCTACAACTGTGGCTTGTTTATTTGCACTCTGCTGCATTCCGAGTTGAAATGATTTGTAATGTTCCTGGAGAAGTGAGAAATAGAATCAGATACTTCACTTGCCAGAGAATGAACAGAAGTTACTAAGATGAATCCCAGCGCAATTCAAGTAACAAAAAAATCCTTGAATGTATTGTCAGTTGTCATGGAAAAATCATTAATCTGGTGCTGGATGTTTTAATCCTCTACCCAGATGATTGGAAGGAAGAACGATGGATATAAGCTCAGCTGCTAAGTTGGAAATGAAAGAAGGTGATGCTATTGATGAAGCAGTTGATGATTTGCAATAATTTAGAATGGGATGACATACTTCTTATGCATGAATGGATTTGGGGAATCCGATAATCCTTTTGAAATATAATCTTGTAGAATGTATAGTAAGAAGTATCTAAAATCATTGGCATCAGTGGCCTGATATGTACCTGTATTGGTATAAATTTAAGCAACCCGTAGGCCGGTACTCAGCCTTTTCCAAGAAGTTTCAAATAACTGGAAATGGGACTACTTTAAGAGAAAAGATCACATTGCCTTTTCAAAAACACTTGCAAAAAATAAGATGCGCACTAGAGGAAAAATTAGCATATAAAAATCATGCATTTAATACAAGTACTCCAGTAATTGGCCATGGAAGTCTTTGCTTTCCAAGTCTGAAAACCAACTGGAACAATGAATCTTATAATGAATCTTGTAATATTTGGAAGCTAGAACATTGAAATGTTGTGAGAGTTGGCTAATTAGTATTTACAAAAAAATATTATCATCATCATTACATTTGGTGTCCATATCATCATGCAAAATCATATGATGGTGCCCAGTAACTGAAAATTGCTAGTATCTGCTCTAAAACAAACTCAATCATCAATGTATTAAGATTTAATGTAACAGCTGATTTTAATCAATCTGTGACTGACAATAAAGTAAAAGAAACTGCAATACCTTGGTGAATATATTTACACAGTGCCTACTTTGAAAAGCTATTTATAATTATTAGCCTCATATCATTAGCATCATAATAATTAACATATAGTAAAATATATTAATAATAATTAACGTAAGAAATATATTCTTTGTAAGAGAGCTACAAATGTATTAGTTTATTTCATGAAAATAATTTAGTCATAACCCTGTTCATTTGTTTTTAATTAGCATGATATGCAGATCTATATGCCTATGCCTATATACTATGTGAATCAGGTCACACTGGCTTCTTCAAACTGTAGTTTAATAGTTGTGGCTTAGATGCACACAATCACCATCTGCTACAGAATTAACAAATATTTTTAACATGCTTGTTAATAATTCAAAATATCTATTTTAAATGAAAAGGTCAAACCATGCTGTTCCAGTTAGCAGTAGTCAGTTCAACTCTAAAACTATTTCTGAATTTTCAAAACAGGATTTCAGATGCTGATTTACACAGCAGGCGAGAGATTAATACAAATGTTTAAAATAGGATGTTGAATTTTGTTCTGCCACATGCCACGTAAGCTGTTGAAAGACTTATGTTTCTGCTCTATTTTATATTATACTCATTTATCTTCATTAAATGTCTGAAATGTATTTTTGTGAGTTGAATATACTGTATACTAAGAAAAGTTTTTGTAAATGGACTACTTGTACCTTTATTTCATCAGCCAGAACATTTTCACTGCTGTAGCAAAACTAATATCAATGTCTCATTTCATCACTTGAATTAAAACCAATTTATTTGTTTTCATCATTTTCAGGAGGAAGATTTTTACCATTGTATTTATGCTTTTGTGAAACTAAGAAAAGTAAGAATGTAGTCTCTTTTTGAAAAAAAAAGTATATGGTCAGAAATCACTTACTCAGTTTACTGTTTACAGACATATTTTTTTACAGTGAGACAAGCAAAAGAACTCCCTGCTCTGTTGAAGGCTGCAAATTGGTTGTGTAAAAGGGTGTAAAAAGGAATTTCCTTATGAGTTGAACTCAACCACTGATAACTTCACAAACATATTTACGTAGTTTGCTTGCCACAAATACAAAGCTATTTGCTATTACTTTCTTTTAATTTATCTGTCCAGTTTATAACTCATATTTATTTATGATTCAAGTACAGTATTAACTAGATCTAATTATGCTTGCCAAAATCAAGCTGGTGCTGCTGCCATCTAATATTTTCTTCCATACTCAACAACATATTTAAAGTTGGACATAACTTTGGACATAAACAATAATTGAGATAACATGCATTTAATGTATTTGTACACTTTTTTAAAGAATAGAATACTGGCAGTCATAATTTTGATAACAAAGCTAATTTTTAAAGTTACAGGGTTGGAGACCTTCATCATAGTAACATATCAAATCTGAATTTTGCCAGTTTTAAAACAGGCAATATTCAAATATTTTTCTCTTGAGAAATGTTAAATTCTAAATTAAAACTGTACATTTAAATTTTAAATCTTAAAAACGAGCCATACAATCTAAATTAGCAGCAAACATTGTGAACTTTAAGCCAAAAATGTAATAAATCTGACATGTGAATAAATTGCTCTAACGGCATAAAACCGATTATTCCTCTTAAGGCTGGTGTCTGCTAGGACTGACTTTTCAAAGTCTGTCTGAAATAGAAGTTTGCCTGATAAAATTGGGAAGCTAAGAATCGGAGCGTAACAAGGCAGTGGACCGTCTTCTATTTGGTCAGAGTCCCTTGGAGTTGGGCGGTCAATAAATTTAAATCACTCACATTAATAACCTCTCCCAAGATTATTGAGAACTTTCCCCCGTGCATTAGAACTACAGCTGTCATTATTCCAAGCCAACTGTAAATGGACTATGGGTGTTGTAGCTTTAACACAGTGTTTCTCAACCTTGACAATTTTAAGGCATGTGGACTTCAACTCCCAGAATTCCACAGCCAGCAATGCTGGCTGTGGAATTCTGGGACTTGAAGTCCACATGCCTTAAAATTGTCAAGGTTGAGAAACACTGCGAACACATCTGTAAAGGAGCAGATCGAGAAAACGCTTCTGAGGCCGAACGAGCGCCCTCTAGCCCTTCGCAAGTGTAAATCCAGCAGTTTTTTTCAAACGCGCTGAGGAAGTTTGTCCCTCGTCGACGCTCGTCGGGCAGCTGGAGTCGGGTAGACAGAGATACAATTGACGGTTGTCATGGCGGCGGCTGCGACGGCGGATTCGCTGTGGGAGGACCGAGATGTTCGCTTTGACATCTCTTCGCAGTGAGTGCTCTCGCGCGAGCGCATCCCCCCCCCCGCCTCTCCCTCGCGGGTCGGAAGGGTCTGCCTTGCACGGGAGTGGCGGTTCGACGAGGGGGGGGGGCGCTTCCCGGCCTTGCAGCCGAGGAGCGAGTTCCGCGAGCCTTTGTGAGATTTTGCTTGTTGTCTTCCTCTCCCCCCCCCGCTGCCCCCCCCCCGTGGGGACGGCCAGCCCTCACAATGGACCTCGACCCTCCCCATCCACGGGATTTCAAATCCAAATCGAGACTTTCGCACACTTTTTTTTAATATATATATAATATTTTATTAATTTTCCAATTTTTACATTTGAGTATTTAAAAAGCAACGTGGTGACTGGCTTCATCAATAGTTCAATAACCAAATCTTTCGTGCAAATCTCAGGTTGCAACATCAGATATTTCTTCTCTTTTCCCCTTGACATTTACCGTCTCGTATTCAAGCTAGTACATTTCTAATTATATCAACTCAATAAAAGCATCATTGTTACATTTTCTCAATAAATTTTTAGCTTATATATATCTTCATTACATTCAATCTTCGTAAACAATCCATATCCTGTTATTAATTTTTACATAATTTTTAATTTCACACACTTAATTGGTTCCTGTCAACCCTGTGACAGGTGGCTGTTTGTGTTTTTGTTCGGTATCGGATCAGATTAACCATTTTACTTCAGAGGTGCTTCATTGTTGAAAACCCCAAGAGCAGGGATAAATCCCAGAAACTACATTTTTTTTATGCTGCTATCTAATCTTCTTTATGACTCTTGGGGTGTGCATGCCTTGGAGTCAATGTTGACTCCTAGCAACTGCCTAGACTAATCCCTGCGGTTTTCTTGACTAGATTTTAGAAGCACAGGTGGTCCTCGGCTTACGGCCACAATTGAGCCCAAACTTTCCATTGCTAAGTGCGACATTTTGTTAAGTGAATTTTGCCCCATTTTACGACCTTTCTTGCCACCGTTGTTAAGTGAAACACTGCAGTTGTTAAGTTAGTCACATGGTTGTTAAGTGAATCGGGCTTCCCCCGTTGACTTTGCTCGTCGAAAGGTCACAAAAAGGGATCACATGACCCCAGGACACTGCAACCATTATAAATATGAGCCGGTTACCAAGTGTTTGCATTTTGATCATGGACATGTTGTAGCGGTCATAAGTATGAAAAATGGTCATCACTCACTTTTTTCAGTGCTGTTATAACTTTGAACGGTCACTAAACGAATTGTTGTAAGTTGAGGACTACCTGTAGTTTGCCATTACCTCATCCTTAGGGCTGAGGGAAGGGGACTGGCCCAAGGTCACCCAAGCTGGTGCATTAACCACTACAGTAAAGGGGCTCCTTTACCTCTTTATTTATTTTGGAAAACCTCATGAATGAATGAATGAATGAACCTTTATTATCAAAGTATAACATGTATACAGTGAGATTGGCTGAGCCTCCCTCCGTGCCTGCATCACCA
>NW_015389575.1:89569-91882 GCF_001527695.2 Protobothrops mucrosquamatus
GAGCCTGACAAGCCCATGGATAGAAGCTGTTCTTCAGTCTGTTGGTATGGCTGGCTATATTTCTATATCTCCTACCCGATGGTAGGAGAGTAAAAAGGTACCAACCAGGGTGTGAGTCATCCCTGAGAATTTTCCTCATGCTACCTTACAGGGTTGTTACCTGTAACCTGAAGGGCAATAGGACATATATTGAGCATTTTTGATTGAATCAAAATTAAAACATTTTAATAACATAATTTGAATGCTGTCTTCTGTTTTGAACTGAACAAAGGAAGGAAATTAACAGTTTTACCCCTGGAAAAGAGGATAATGTATTTCATTTGGCAAAATAAATATTTGATTTGCCTGTTGATATAAAGTTAACTGAGCCTTCAGAAGAATTATCTGTAAATGTAATGGTTCAAGAGAAAGCCTCTTGAATTAAATCATTCAGAAGCAAAATATCTTAAAAGAGATATTATCACTGGATTCCCATTCAGGGGGAACCCGCTTTACAATACTTGAAGTGTGATACTGAACAGGATTGGGGGCCACTGGGAGGCTTGTTAGTTGTAATTAAGAATTACTGTAGTACTGTCATTTCTTTCTTATCCCAATTTATTTTTCCTTTTAGATCTTAAGTGTGAAGTCGGGCTAGCTATTTATTTAAGAAGTTTTGGAAGGGGTTTGTTGGCTAAAGAGAGAATGGTGATGGCAACCTACAAGCCCTTTCACAGAAATTGTAGGCTGGGGGGGAAGGTTGTACATAATTGTTACCTCTCAGAAGGCTATTCATATTCAATTAATATGACTGGCCTTTGTAATTAAAAACAAGCCAACTATTTATAGCAATTTTTAAGAATATAATATTGTTTTAGGCAAATGAAAATGAGACCAGGGGAGGTCCTAATTGATTGTTTGGAGCCTATTGAAGATACTAAAGGAAACAATGGAGAGAAAGGTAACAGAGTTTTTAAAAGTTGATTAAATTTGTCCCACAAACATTTCAAAGAAAGAAAACTTTTTCCAGTTGGTTGATTTTGAACATATGCAATATAAAATTGGTCATTTAGAATAGAATGTGAAAGAATGAGTGCTTATTTTTCTGTCTTTTCAGATATTTCATCTCCTAAAACTCCTTTTTCGTGTTTGCATTAATGATAATCTCTTTTAATTAACAAATATATACTTCTGCCAAATTAAGGTATCCCCCCCATGGATGTAGATGAATTTTATTTTGCTTGTGAATTTTGTGATTCACAGTTATCTGAATTTATTACAGAGAGTATCATTGTACAACACTGATTTGATTGGCACAATTATCTTTATTTGTTAAAGTATTTATATCCCACTGTTACGTCCCTTTTCCCCCATGCTATTTGCTATTGGGGCTTTTTTCCCTCTCTTCTCAAATCTACAAAACATCTGGTTCCTGAAATCTTTCGCCTTACCCTCTAATGTTTGCTTCCTTCGTTTATTTCCCCCATAAATACTTACATAAGATTGTTTGCTTCTAAGGATGACATCGGTGATGTTGGTATTTATTTATCTTGTTCTATAACTGTATTGTATTCTTTTAAATCCTATATACTGAGAGCAAACTCATTCCCTCAGTGTGGAGGCTTATTTGGTCAGTATTGCATTATCTACACTATTTGTAACTACAGGAGACCCTCAGTTTGCAGAAGTAAGAAAAACTTTAACACTCTAACAGGACAGAAGGATGCTAGAGGACAGATTGGCCAAAGTGTTGAAGATTCAGTGTTAACCTCCACATTGGGGCAACATGCTTCCAAAAAGCAGTTGTAGTACAGAGACTAAAGGGGGAGGGTACGTCCCATTTTCTATTTGCAAGTATCCCAGAGCATCTGGCTGTTCATTGTGAGAAACAAAATGCTTGCCTAAGATGGGCTTGACCTGATCCAACAGGCCTGTGCATGCCACAGCTGCAGTCTATTATTAAACTGGGAACATGCTGGTGAATCCTTTCTGTAAGAGTGTAGTTCATTTTCTAATAGTCATCTTATAGTGGCCTATTGTGATTACTTCCAGTTGGAATAAGTTAAAAAAGAGAAACAATGACTAAGTTTATCAACTGGATTTCTCTGGATTGTTTGGTCAGAAATCATTGCTGCTGTTAGAAGAAAGTCTTCATCCTGGTTCATCCAAGCCGGGAATAAATAAGCAAACATGGCAACTGCTTTGGGAAGAAGGTTACAGTTTATTGCAGAAGACAGATGGTCTTGCAAGAAGCAGCAGAGGAGAGGAAAGAGAGTGAGCACATGGGCAGGAGGTCTTTTTATACTCCCCTCCCAGCCCTGCTTGGGATAGTTT
>NW_015389575.1:95779-97566 GCF_001527695.2 Protobothrops mucrosquamatus
CTTCCCAGGTGATGGGGCTAATGACTCTTAAGAGCTTCTTTTGTCTTGAGATCCCTGGCTCCAAACTTTCTGATGGTTCCACATCTGCATATGTATAAGACTAACTACTGCCCTGGGCAAAGAGATGAGGCCAGGTTTGGTTTCTGCTTTTCAGAAAATGCTTTTAAAAATCCTTTTGGTGAACAATATCTTTCTTTCTACCTTTTTAATATTTCCTTCTCTGGGTTAACTTCCCACACTGCTTTACGTTATATTTGATTACATGTCCAACTTGTCCATGTCATGCACTTTTTTTTCTGTTTCTCATCTACAAAAACAAAGTTATCGTATGTAGAAATTCCAATATTTTTTTTATTTTCTAGGCAGACTCTTAGTAACAAACTTAAGGATTATTTGGCATTCTGTTGTATTGCCTAGAGTCAACCTCTGTAAGTATTTTTTTTTCCTTTTTAATGCATATTTTTTCTGCCCCCCCCCCAGTTGTTAATACTGTGCAGTTTTTAAAAAGTCCGCCAAAATGTCTCTCTGATGTATTTGTCAAATGTGACAAATTATCACCATAATCTCCAAGGATTCCTGATGATTTATAACATCACTACTGTAACATATAACAACGGGATTAGCTGTTATTATGTGATGGAAAGTGTACCTGAAAAAGCAGTGGGGAAGTATTTTGGCAACACAGAGCTTTCCCAGAGGGTTACGGTACTGCACAGTTCCAAGCTGGAGGAAGGAAAAGGTTCAGGATAGCCATAATCTAGAATCACTCAGCATATATCTAGTTAGTTTGGTAAAATTCTGTCCATTAGGTATAAGTAAATAAAAGATTGAATTCAGTTGGATTTCCCTGTGTCATCTCTGGGTTTGGGCCTGATATATCTGTTATTAAAATAGCCCAACCCTTTTCAAATGCCCATCAACCTGAAAAAAGATACTGTTATTTTATTAATTTTAATAAGGAGATTCCTTAAAATAATAGCATCTTGGGCAGGAGGAGGAGGAGGTGATGGTTATATGAACCTAAAAAATGTGTTATGTATTTTAAAGTGTACCATACCTCTAATAGAAATATTGATATAGTAGATACAGGTGGCAGGTGGTGACCTTCTTTCTTTTCCTGCTATTGTTGGAGGTAAAGGACTGGTAAGATGAGGTCTACATGGAGCATTGCAAAAGAAGTGAATTGGAAAAAGGTTTTGAGGTCTATTATGTAGAAAACAATGATAGAATCAAAAATGTTACTCAGCATACTCTGTGATATTATATTCAGATTCCTCAGAATTTTATTGCTCAAGAAGTATGAAGCAATAGATTATTTCAAAGCACTCTGGATATTATATATTAATCTGGAATTGTTAAAAATGGAAAATTGCTTTGGTTCACTCTGAACTCCCACTTGTCTTCCTGTGCCTTTATAAATTTGCTGTGCATATATTATATAATATTACTTTATACTAACCATCTGTTATTAAATCACTATTCTAATGCTAAACAGATTATAACTTTCAGACTGATATTTTTGCGTTCTGCACAGAGATCTGGAGATCATAACGTCTTTAATAACATTGTGTTTCTTTTCCCTAATTATTTAGCTGTTGGCTACAATTGCTTTGTGAATACAACAACAAGAACTGCTAACTCGGTAAGATTACAAAATTACGAAGAACATTAGTGTTATCCAAGTTTTATGTATGTGTTATGGCACTGACTTTAATGAATTCACTTGAGCTGTATTAAGTTCTTCACTTAAGCTGAAAATACTTATACAGTTGGGCACAGAAGAAAAA
>NW_015389575.1:99790-135450 GCF_001527695.2 Protobothrops mucrosquamatus
ATAATACAATTTAGTATTTACAAATGCAGATCTCTACCCTGTATTTCAAAATCCTTCTCTTACCATCCCTGTTCCACAATCTCCTCAACATTTTGTACATTTTAAAAGTCCATGATAAGTTATTTTATTTTAGGGCTTTTTAATTGAATCCATATACACACACACGGAGAGAGAGGTAGTTCTGGATATATTAAAAGCTGCTAATGACTATCGAAAATTTTGGGTCCAACTGTGATAGAAACAAAAAACTATTGTTTTCTAAGAAAGAAATTTATATCATTGTTTAGTTCTATTTTTATTTGTATCCTTTTTGTTTTAGTTTAAATGATAGCAAGTTAACCTGCTATTTCTTAAAAATCTAAGAAATAGTTGGATGCTAAGAATAAGCTTACATTTTGTGCATTGAACAAATGTGTATTTCTATGAGTCTGCATCTTTTATATCAAAAAATATCCAGAACAGTATGGGCCACTTACAGAAGATTGAGGTTTGTTTGTTTGTTTGTTTGTTTGTTTGTTTGTTTGTTTGTTTGTTTGTTTGTTTGTTTATTTATTTATTTATTTATTTATTTATTTATTTATTTATTTATTTACATTTATATCCCGCCCTTCTCCTTGCGGACTCAGGGCTGACTGCAGGGATGCTGATATATAATGAATATGTCTTACTTTTTTCTGTATATTTTTTTACTGCTGCTTAATATGGTCAGTTTACTCATCGGTAAATTGTGGACTGAATTGTATACAAAATGGACTATTTTATGGATATGTTTTTAAATAAAGTGAGATTAAAAATGAAAATGTTAAAACTATGTGTTCCGCTGTTTCTAGAGCTTATGAAACATCGAAAATGTACCGGGAACTGAAGTTGAGATCTGCATTAATTCAGAACAAGCAATTAAGATTGTTACCAAAAGAACAAGTGTATGACAAAATAAATGGTGTTTGGAACTTATCTAGTGACCAGGTATGAGGTGGCATGAGAAAACAATATTTAAAAAGTGGTTTCTTAAAAAATGTCTAATGTGCCAAAAGGATTGTATAACCCATACACAATCTATTTTATTATAGTATGTGGAATAGTAGACTGTTCTTAGCATTAATACTTCTGATCAAATCAGATCTTTATTACAGTCATAGACCAGCATAATTAATACTTCATTGTCCCATAAAGACTATCCAAGTCACTTAAAACTTAGGGCAGTACAAGAAGTAATGACCATAGTAAGAAAACAGTAGATAATTTAGGAACAAAATGTAACAAGCATTGCATTTGTAAATGAGGAAAGCTATGTAAAGCAGTTTCAAGACAAAGAACTTATATAAAATCAGAAATAAAGTAAGTTAATATTGTAAAAGCAGAGTTGAGAGGGAGCTAGCCAGTTTCCTATAGATACAGTTGTGCAACCACAAACCATGATGAACAGTGCATTAAACAGAAGTATGCTTGTGTATGTGCCAAAGCTGCAAGTAGAGCTGGGTTGGTTTTTTTTAACTCTTCTAAAATGCAATAGATCTTTTGTACATACTCTTCATGCTATTTATCATTAGTTAGAAAAATGGAAAGTGATTTTTAAAGAGGAAGGTAACCTGTCCGTATTTTCACTACTTTATGATGTTTTAATTGAATTTAGTTGACACATCAGGTTAATGTCAACAGGCATGGCTTATTGTGTCAGGTGGAAATGTCACAACCATATAGCTTGAAAACCTAAATTGTATACTTTTACAGGTATAAATCTAGCTCAGTGCTTCTGTCTTTGAACCACTACAATAACTACTGCAATAATTATCATAGTTATAGTAATTAGAAAGGAATCAGAATAATTATCACAGGAAAGCATTGTTACATTTACTAAGACGTTTTATTTGCTGTAGATAGTTAGACTGTATTTCCTGAGGCAGGAACCACTAAAACTATGATCTTCCAACTTTGACGTCTATTAAACTTACCGTTTGTTATATAATAGTATTATATTATAGGATCAGAAATATTTATTTATATATTTATCAATTTATCAAGCAGCAATACCTACCATCTCTCCAAAGGCAACTCTAGGTGACTTACAGACATTGAATAAAATGCACTAAAAACATTAAAACAATAAATAAGGATCTTAAATTAAAAAAAATAAAATAAAACTAAGCAAGATGGAGAGGGAAGGAACAAAAGGCACACAGGGAGTAGGTGGGGTGTTCTCTACTCCATTAGCCACCTCCAACATGCTACCAACGTGCCACCTCATTAGGGCCCCAGGCTAGTTGCCATAGGCATGTCTTCAGGACCTTTTGGAAGGCCAAAATGATGGGAGCAGATCTGACTCCAAGGGACAAGATGTTCCAGAGGGTGGGAACCACAGCCGAAAAGGTTCTTCATCTGGACTCTGCCAGGTGAAATTCCTTGGCTTAATGGGGTACGTAGCATGCCTCTTCTGCCAGCACAAGTGGGGCGGGCTAATCCCATCGGGGTGAGCCAGTTTCTCAGATAGTCTGGACCCATACCATGAAGGGCTTTAAAGGTGACAAAACCTTGAATTGGATTCGGGAGCAAACTGGCAGCCAGTGCAACTTGAGGAATAGCGATGTAATATGGGCCACCCTAGAGGCCTCAAGAACTGCCCATGCAGCTGTTTTCTGGCAATTGTTGCTCAATTGTTTTTCAGTTGTTTCTAACTCTGTGAGCCAAATCAAATCTTTATTATAATCATAGATGGGTACAGCTTGTTCAGTTGGATCTCAGGAATTATTTTAAAAAATTCACAAAGGAACATTTTCTCACATAGAGTTGTTTTAACATCTAAGAGTTTAGCTAAAATACCGTAGGAAGAAAATCAGCATTACGGAGCAAAACAGCTCTTTTTGAATACTGTCACTTTGATATTAGTAGTTGCCTCTGGAACAATCTAAATTTAACTTGCATGCCATTGTATTTGAATAGCATATTATTTTGAGAACTTGGCAGGAATATCAGAGAGTTTCCTCCTTTGTAGCATGATTTCTATTACAGGTGATTCCCAATGAGTTTCTTACTTAAATAAGTGTTTAAATGTCAGTTTTACTTTAGGAAATGTGCTGTTCTATTTAGACTTTACACAAATATGTAGACATATGAAGGATTCAGGGAGCCTGATTTATTTTGCTTTATTTCTTTTTCTAGGGAAACCTGGGTACATTTTTTATTACAAATGTTAGAGTGGTTTGGCACGCTAATATGAATGATAGCTTTAATGTCAGTATACCATATCTGCAAATTGTAAGTAGCTACAATTATCTCTCTTATTAGTAATGATCACATATTATATTATTTTAATTGTGCAAAATGTATACTTGGCTCTTGCAATTGAAATCAGTAATCTTTCACTCCCCTACCAGATCACCCACATGTGCTCATAAGTGGGTGTATGTATGGGTTGTTAGGGTTTAATTATATGTGAAGCTATCTCCTTGTTAATATAGTACTCCATTTTCAAATGGCTGTAATTATTAGGATTGTGTCATTTGAAAAGGAAGCATTTAAGCTTTCCTTCCCTAACTGCAAGTCTCATGGAAGAGGACTACTCATTTCTCAGACTAATTATCTTTTTGCTGAGACCGTGGATAAGTAGTGGAGACGTCACACACATCAGTGCCATTGACACTTCTATCTCCCACAATTGTAATTTTGTTAAAAAACAAACAAACTGTAAATTGCACAACACTCATGTCTGATTAGTACTAAAGATCTCTTTATCATGTTTATGAGGCAAGTTAGCAGTATTTTCACTACAGTGAAACAGTGGAGAAAGGAAATTAAGCAATAATACATATTAGAGGTGGTATGATGAGCGGCATTCGGTATGTGTAAACTAGAAACTTTGCTTTGGATGTCATGGTCTAAATTAGGAAATTATACCACTCTTTAAATGTGCCAAACTTTATTTGGTTTCCAAGGTAATTATTGTCATGCCAGCTAAAGATGTTGTGGAAGTAACCATACAAATATTAAATTCTGATTTATCACAATATCACGAAAGTTTGCTTTTTCAGTGTGTTTTTTGGTTTTCTCTTTTCAAATATTTTGCATAATTACAAAGAGCTTAATTGCAAGAGACTGTATTGGTATTTTCAGTTACTTTTGTTAAGAATCTATTTTAAAAATGTTTTAACACATATATTTTTATAATCTTTGCATCCAGCGTTCTATAAAGATTAGAGATTCAAAATTTGGCTTGGCACTTGTCATTGAAAGTTCTCAGGCGGTAAGAAACTAATGGTATAATTTATTTATTTCAGTTCATATACCATTTGATTTATAATAAACATATTTTACTTTCTGTTATTCAGTTCTAGAGAAATTATTGCTTTGATTAGCATAACATAGTAGCCTGGTATTTTACTTGGTAAATAAGCCTAAGTATTGAAAAGACATAATAATGACCATGATAAATTAGCAGCAGGTGGCCAATCAGATCTCTGAATGAAACATGCCATACCAGCTTGGTCATGTACTATTTTTGAGCAATGTATTCCTATAAAAATTCCTATAAAAATTGTGACTGCAGTCTTGAAATTGTCTGCTTCTGAGAAGTTGGAGTAAGACTGAATAAATGGCTTTGGAAATGCATGTGTCATTGCTTATTACTTTTCTCATGCTGCTGCTGAGATTAGTATTTAAAAATAGCTTCCAGCCTTGAACTGTCCAGTTGCTTTTGTAACAGTATCTTAAAAATTATATTCATTCACAAAAAAATGGTACATGAAAATGAACACATGGAAACCCAACTAAAATGCATTGTATTATACACACACACACACACACATATATATACACATACAAATTATCTAATATACATATATATTATACAATGCATTTTAGTTGGGTTTACACACAGACACACACTTTATGTATAGACATATACTGTGTGTATATTGTGTATTTCTCCATCCATCCATCCATCCATCCATCCATCCATCCATCTATCTATCTATCTATCTATCTATCTATCTATCTGTAGATAGTATCTATCTATACTTCTGATTAAGAAGTAACTCTCACTGCATCTTCTAGTTGTTTTTCTTAAATGTTCAGTTTATCTGTATTACACATTTAAACATGATTTATGGTAAAGTAATACCGTGCCATTGATTTCTCATATGATAATGAACCATTTTTGAATCCATAAAATATACTTGATTTACTGAATTTGGATAATTATGCTCAAGCATAATTATTATGTAAGTTTTGTTTAACATATTACTCTTTTACAGACTGGAGGATATGTGCTTGGATTTAAGATTGACCCAATTGAAAAATTAGAGGAAACCGCAAAAGAAATAAATTCATTGCATAAAGTGTTTTCAGTCAGTCCTATATTTGGAGTAGATTATGAAATGGAAGAAAAGGTACACTTTTTGAAATTTCAATAAATCCCAGCTTTTGTTTAAAGATATTAAAGAAATGTAGGTTGTTGTTTCAATTTTTTTTCTTTATTAATATTCAGCCTCAGCAGCTCGAAGATTTGACCGTAGAACAAATAGAGGAGGATGTAGAAATAGAGGCAAATGAGCAGACAGATGCCTTTGTGGTAAGTGTCTCTTAAACCTAATAAGCTCCCTGTATGGTTATGTGTACTAAACTGGTCAGTAAATTGTAATGAGCTCACAAACCGTGTCAAAATGTTAATAAACTAAGATGTATCTCTTGGATGTAATATTACACTAACAATTGTCATTTTATGCTATTAATCGAGTAACCTAAGAAATTATCAGTTAAAGTTAGTTGTCCTTTATTCATTTACTTATTTATAACTATTGTGTGCTGCCTATTCAAGCAACAGTTTATTTTCAAACAGTGAGAAATAACATTACATTAAACAAAAAATCCCAGCTCTTTTTTTAATACTAGGAATAAATTAGTTGTTTAGTTGCATGTGATATATCAGTTCAAAGCTAATTGTTTATTTGCTGTAAGTTCTATATTTAGAACAGTGGTTCTCAACCTGTGGGTCAGGACCCCATTTGGGGTTGATCGACCATTTCATGGGGGTCGCCAAGCAAGGCTGTCCGCCATTTTTTTGTCCGCCATTTTTTTTGTCCGCCATTTTTTCCCCCTTTTCCAGCGGGTGCCTTACCTCCCTTGGGCTGGGCCAGCTGGTGGTCGGCCTGCTCCGTCTCTGCCGCTTGCCAGCTATGCCTCGGCCGGCGCAGGGGGCGGAACCATGCATGCGCGACGCTCCCGGGCAGGGAAAGTCCTTGACCTACGACCGGTTGGGTAGTCCTCGACTTACGGCCGGTTTAGTTCTCGACTTATGACCGGTTTAGTCCTCGACTTACGACCGGTTGGGGTCGCGGCATTAAAAAGGTTGAGAACCACTGATTTAGAATATATATAATAATATACATATTAAGAGGAATGCCTTGGAAAACAGGATTTAAAATTGAAAATGAATTTATTTTATTTAATACTAATTAAATTACATAGGCGATGAGATTTTGCTATCTTTGAAATAATAGAAGTTTATTTGCATGCCATTGTATAATAGAAAGTTTTTAAATGAATTAATTTACTGCCTGACTTTCAGTTAAAAATAATGCTGAATATCACAGTAACTTATTTTTATTTTTCTATCACAGGCTTATTTTGCTGATGGAAACAAGGTATTTTTTTAAAGTTACAATAAAACTGAATTAGATTCTTGTTAACAATACTAACCACAATTTGCTTACAGTTGTTGTTGTTTTTGTCCTTCAAATAGCAACAAGACCGTGAGCCTGTTTTTTCTGAAGAGCTAGGACTCGCCATAGAAAAACTAAAAGATGGATTCACACTGCAAGGACTCTGGGAAGTAATGGGTTGATATTCATTTTAAACAGATTTAATAATTAACAAAATATACTTTGTCTCTAAAAGTCTTGCTGCAGTCTTTTTAATCAGTTAAGCTATAAGCTACCTCTATTACATAGTTGCAAGAAGAAAATAGTGTTCTTGTATAGTTTTAATGTAATTGCTTTTATATATAAGATATTTAAACTCTGCTTTGTACCTTTATACAGTACTTTAACTGCTTGCGTTAACATCCATTGTGTATTATTTAAATGTCACTGTAAATAAAACTGATAGTTCATAGTGTAAACTGAGAAAAGATGTTCTAAATTTGAATGTTGTGGTTGCTTTGGTATGGTGTTCTGCTCTATATCTTTCAGCTGTGGCTCACAATGAGTCCTAAATGAAGAAGCAAAACAGTTCATACACCCCCAAGTATGAAGATAATTTTGCTGGGCCTTTAGACTCAAGGGAATTGTCTTTCCCACTGGAATCCATAAGTAGGGGAGATATATTGCTACTTCTTGTCCCAGGTTGTGTCTCTTCCCTGACAATGAAACGTTTGGAATGAACAGATTGGGGGCTAATTCTGATTTACTCTGGAGTAATTTACTTTGTGGAATTAACTGCCATGGTGGGAATCTTCTCTGCCAAGTGGCTGACTAGTTTCTGAACTAAGAGAACCACTAAGGCAGGGGTATCAAACTCAATTTCACTGAGGGTCGCATCAGCATTGTGGTTGCCCTGGGGGGGCCAGGTGGTGTGGCCAGAGTGGGTGCAGCCTACTGGGTGGGCGTGGACGGAGTGGGTGTGGCCTACTGGGTGGGCGTGGCCAGTTCTATATCATTTGCGTCAAGGGTGCCTGTGCGGGCCTGGGCAGGAGTGGGACAGATCTGAGGATCTCTGGCAGAAGGGGATGGGACCGGGGCAAGTGCCAAGGTATGGTCCACCAGGGCAAGTGCCAAGATGACCACCACAAAATTGTACATTGGCTCCCAGCTGGCCTGGGCCAGGGCCAAGGCAGCGGGGGCCGTTCCCTCACTGTTTCCAGGATGGCTTCGCAGGCCACATGAAACCACTTCGTGGGCCGCATCCGGCCCCCGGGCCTTGTGTTTGACATGTCTGCACTAAGGGGAGAGTGACTTTTCCAGTGCTACTTAATCTTTAGATGACTTTTGATACCACCAACCGTAGTATTCTTCTGAGACAGTGACAAGAATTAACTGAACTCTTAACTGTTAAGCAGTGGTTCTCCTTCCTGAAGAGTGTGTTCCAGTTGATAGAAAATTGGAAGGGAAGAGGTCAAAACCTAGGGAGCTCCAGGTCACGGGGAATCTTTCCCTGTTGTTCTACATCTTTGTGAAATCACTGGGAGAAGTCATTGGTGGCACAAGGTAATCTGGTATTTCATCAATATGTGGCTGATACAAAGTGTTAGCCACAAGAAACCAGAACATCTCCAAAAAATGATTGAAGACGTTTCTNCAGGTTAGGGGTCTAGGAGTCGACCTCTGTCCCCCTGCCAATACAGACTGCGTACGGTCGGTGAGGAAGGAGGAGAACCACTGCATAACGGTGCCTCCCACTCCCAACTCACCGAGACGCCGCAGCATGATACCGTGGTCCACGGTATCAAAAGCCGCTGAGAGGTCCAAAAGAACAAGGACAGAGGAATAACCCCTGTTTGACATAATAATGACCATGATAAATTAGCAGCAGGTGGCCAATCAGATCTCTGAATGAAACATGCCATACCAGCTTGGTCATGTACTATTTTTGAGCAATGTATTCCTATAAAAATTCCTATAAAAATTGTGAGTGCAGTCTTAAAATTGTCTGCTTCTGAGAAGTTGGAGTAAGACTGAATAAATGGCTTTGGAAATGCATGTGTCATTGCTTATTACTTTTCTCATGCTGCTGCTGAGATTAGTATTTAAAAATAGCTTCCAGCCTTGAACTGTCCAGTTGCTTTTGTAACAGTATCTTAAAAATTATATTCATTCACAAAAAAATGGTACATGAAAATGAACACATGGAAACCCAACTAAAATGCATTGTATTATACACACACACACACACACACACATATATATATATATATACACATACAAATTATCTAATATACATATATATTATACAATGCATTTTAGTTGGGTTTACACACAGACACACACTTTATGTATAGACATATACTGTGTGTATATTGTGTATTTCTACATCCATCCATCCATCCATCCATCCATCCATCCATCCATCCATCCATCCATCCATCTATCTATCTATCTATCTATCTATCTATCTATCTATCTATCTAATCTATCTATCTATCTATCTATCTGTAGATAGTATCTATCTATACTTCTGGTTAAGAAGTAACTCTCACTGCACCTTCTAGTTGTTTTTCTTAAATGTTCAGTTTATCTGTATTACACATTTAAACATGATTTATGGTAAAGTAATACCGTGCCATTGATTTCTCATATGATAATGAACCATTTTTGAATCCATAAAATATACCTGATTTACTGAATTTGGATAATTATGCTGAAGCATAATTATTATGTAAGTTTTGTTTAACATATTACTCTTTTACAGACTGGAGGATATGTGCTTGGATTTAAGATTGACCCAATTGAAAAATTAGAGGAAACCGCAAAAGAAATAAATTCATTGCATAAAGTGTTTTCAGTCAGTCCTATATTTGGAGTAGATTATGAAATGGAAGAAAAGGTACACTTTTTGAAATTTCAATAAATCCCAGCTTTTGTTTAAAGATATTAAACAAATGTAGGTTGTTGTTTTACATTTTTTTCTTTATTAATATTCAGCCTCAGCAGCTCGAAGATTTGACCGTAGAACAAATAGAGGAGGATGTAGAAATAGAGGCAAATGAGCAGACAGATGCCTTTGTGGTAAGTGTCTCTTAAAACTAATAAGGTCCCTGTATGCTTATGTGTACTAAACTGGTCAGTAAATTGTAATGAGCTCACAAACCGTGTCAAAATGTTAATAAACTAAGATGTATCTCTTGGATGTAATATTACACTAACAATTGTCATTTTATGCTATTAATCGAGTAACCTAAGAAATTATCAGTTAAAGTTAGTTGTCCTTTATTCATTTACTTATTTATAACTATTGTGTGCTGCCTATTCAAGCAACAGTTTATTTTCAAACAGTGAGAAATAACATTACATTAAACAAAAAATCCCAGCTCTTTTTTTAATACTAGGAATAAATTAGTTGTTTAGTTGCATGTGATATATCAGTTCAAAGCTAATTGTTTATTTGCTGTAAGTTCTATATTTAGAATATATATAATAATATACATATTAAGAGGAATGCCTTGGAAAACAGGATTTAAAATTGAAAATGAATTTATTTTATTTAATACTAATTAAATTACATAGGCGATGAGATTTTGCTATCTTTGAAATAACAGAAGTTTATTTGCATGCCATTGTATAATAGAAAGTTTTTAAATGAATTAATTTACTGCCTGACTTTCAGTTAAAAATAATGCTGAATACCACAGTAACTTATTTTTATTTTTCTATCATAGGCTTATTTTGCTGATGGAAACAAGGTATTTTTTTAAAGTTACAATAAAACTGAATTAGATTCTTGTTAACAATACTAACCACAATTTGCTTACAGTTGTTGTTGTTGTTTTTTTCTCCTTCAAATAGCAACAAGACCGCGAGCCTGTTTTTTCTGAAGAGCTAGGACTCGCCATAGAAAAACTAAAAGATGGATTCACGCTGCAAGGACTCTGGGAAGTAATGGGTTGATATTCATTTTAAAAAGATGTAATAATTAACAAAATATACTTTGTCTCTAAAAGTCTTGCTGCAGTCTTTTTAATCAGTTAAGCTATAAGCTACCTCTTTTACGTAGATTGCAAGAAAAAAATAGTGTTCTTGTATAGTTTTAATGTAATTGCTTGCATATATAAGATATTTAAGCTCTGCTTTGTACCTTTATACAGTACTTTAACTGCTTGCATTAACATCCATTGTGTATTATTTAAATGTCACTGTAAATAAAACTGATAGTTCATAGTGTAAACTGAGAAAAGATGTTCTAAATTTGAATGTTGTGGTTGCTTTGGTAGCTATGGTGTTCTGCTCTATATCTTTCAGCTGTGGCTCACAATGAGTCCTAAATGAAGAAGCAAAACAGTTCATACACCCCCAAGTATGAAGATAATTTTGCTGGGCCTTTAGACTCAAGGGAATTGTCTTTCCCACTGAAATCCATAAGTAGGGAAGATATATTGCTACTTCTTGTCCCAGGTTGTGTCTCTTCCCTGACAATGAAAAGTTTGGAATGAACAGATTGGGGGCTAATTCTGATTTACTCTGGAGTAATTTACTTTGTGGAATTAACTGCCATGGTGGGAATCTTCTCTGCCAAGTGGCTGACTAGTTTCTGAACTAAGAGAACCACTAAGGCAGGGGTATCAAACTCAATTTCACTGAGGGTCACATCAGCATTGTGGTTGCCCTGGGGGGGCCAGGTGGTGTGGCCAGAGTGGGTGCAGCCTACTGGGTGGGCGTGGACGGAGTGGGTGTGGCCTACTGGGTGGGCGTGGCCAGTTCTATATCATTTGCGTCAAGGGTGCCTGTGCGGGCCTGGGCAGGAGTGGGACAGATCTGAGGATCTCTGGCAGAAGGGGATGGGACCGGGGCAAGTGCCAAGGTATGGTCCACCAGGGCAAGTGCCAAGATGACCACCACAAAATTGTACATTGGCTCCCAGCTGGCCTGGGCCAGGGCCAAGGCAGCGGGGGCCGTTCCCTCACTGTTTCCAGGATGGCTTCCCAGGCCACATGAAACCACTTCGTGGGCCGCATCCGGCCCCCGGGCCTTGTGTTTGACATGTCTGCACTAAGGGGAGAGTGACTTTTCCAGTGCTACTTAATCTTTAGATGACTTTTGATACCACCAACCGTAGTATTCTTCTGAGACAGTGACAAGAATTAACTGAACTCTTAACTGTTAAGCAGTGGTTCTCCTTCCTGAAGAGTGTGTTCCAGTTGATAGAATTGGAAGGGAAGAGGTCAAAACCTAGGGAGCTCCAGGTCACGGGGAATCTTTCCCTGTTGTTCTACATCTTTGTGAAATCACTGGGAGAAGTCATTGGTGGCACAAGGTAATCTGGTATTTCATCAATATGTGGCTGATACAAAGTGTTAGCCACAAGAAACCAGAACATCTCCAAAAAATGATTGAAGACGTTTCTTTAGTAAAGAACACCAGTGTACAGTATTCTCTCCATCTGCCTGCCTTCCTTTGGGAAATGACATATATACTGCTAATGTCTTGACTTTAAACGCTTCCTCCCCCTCACAGAGTCTAAGATGGAATATATTTTAACTCCTCCTATCAGAACCTCTTCCTCTTCAGCCAGTGGTTCCACCACCATCCAGTTATGGACATCCTTCCAGAACATGGCAGAAGTTGTGATGGAGGACCTGAACCTGTCCCCAAAAGCTGATAGGGAGAAACAAACTTAGTCTGAACCCAGCAAGAGAGAATGGCTGTGGATTCACAAGCCACCTGTTTGCAAAGCTAGTCTGAATACATAGTATATTGAGAAGACTAGCTAAATGTCAACATAGGTAGAATCAATTAGTACTGAAATCTTGCAAAAGTCAGCAACATTTAATCTTCAGATCTAGCACTAGCACTGCCAGTGAAGTCTAAAAATTATATATGTGAACTTCAGTACAATGTTTCAAACAAAAAGCTTTGAATAACATCCTGATCCAATGAAAATTAAAGACCATACAGATAGTCCTCGAGTTACAACAGCAGATGGGACTGGGATTGCCATTGCTAAGCAATGTGGTCATAAATGGCAATGTCACATGACTATATCGCTTAGTGCTAGCAGCTCCAGTTGCCATTGTGACTCTAGGACAATGCAGGTCATTAATCAGGAGCCCTAGGGGTGGGGGGTACCACAGGTGGGCCAGTGGGGGTCATGGGTAGTGAAGGAGCTATGGGCAGGCACATGCTACAAAGCACAAGTAGGTGGGGCTACTACAGAGTATGAAATCCCTGAGATATCATACTCCACAGTGGGGCTATTCAGGAGAAAAAGCATTGGGAGCAACTTATATAGAGCAACTTGTTACCTGCCTTGCCGGCTTCCCTATGGACTGTTTGTGGGAAGCTGGCAGGGAAGGTAGCAAGTGGTAATCACATGATTGTGAGGGTGATGCAATGGCTGCAGCTTCTCAGCCCAGTCATAAGTTCCCCCAGTTTGGTGCTGTTATAATTTTGAATAGTCGTGAACAAATGGTCGTAAGTCAAGGACTACCTATGGTACAGTACAGTACTCAAGGTCACAAATACTTAATGCTTTATTATGATTTCATTGATTCAGCTTAAGCCCTTTTCCTCTTTTCAGCCTATTTAGATTCATACATAATACAAAACACATCCTTAATTTGGTTGAGCATTCATGCCCAGACTGCTGCTATTCTCTGGATTGCTGTTTGAAACTCAATCCTAATTTTATCTTAAATCACTGCACATGTTACAAAACAATGAGATGAATAATTCCAGTAATAGGCTAAAATAAATTCCCAAATTTATCCCCTTACACAGCTTTTGGGGGAATTTGTTTTTATAGGCATGTAGATTGAAGATATTCTGTGAAATAATAATCTTTATAGGAGGTTTCAGTCATGTCTGGCTATTGGCCATCACCTGCTAACTTCCATCTTTTTTGGTTCATACTTGAGCTGAAGTATTAAGTGACACAAATGTTATAGAGACCAATTTCTTAGTCACTACATTCAAACCTAATTCTGTGCCGCTGCTAAGTCACAATGCTAAGTATACTTTACAAGTAACCTCCATCATTCAGCATGTGTAACAAGTAAAACTGATTCCCTAGTGACTAAAGCAACAGTTGCTTCTTTCAACCCATGACAGCTGCCCGCTCCATTTTCCAACACCATCCATTCTGAATTCCAGCTAGTGAAACTCTGTACTATATTTAGTTGACCAGATTAAATTACAGAAGCTTCAAGCAGGGCAATGTACATTGATCTGCCTTTTTCAGGCAGACCTAGGTACCAACAAGAGGGGTTTCTTTTGTGCTTTGGTAGCCAAGCCTTCCAGAAAATGGATTCCCAGAGAGAACTTACTGAAGAACTTCGACTTTATCAGTCCACTCTTCTTCAAGATGGCCTTAGGGAGCTTTTGGAAGAGAAAAAGTTTGTTGACTGCTCCCTAAAAGCAGGGGATAAAAGTTTGCCATGTCACAGACTAATCTTGTCAGCTTGTAGTCCTTATTTCCGTGAGTTCTTCTTATCTGAGCAAAGTGAAGATAAAAAGAAAGAAGTAGTGCTGGATAATGTTGACCCGGCTATCCTTGATATGATTGTGAAATACCTTTATTCTGCAACTATCGACCTTAATGATTCTAATGTGCAAGAGATTTTTGCTTTGGCCAGCCGCTTTCAAATTCCATCTATTTTTACTGTCTGCGTTTCTTATCTTCAGAAGAGGCTCGCTGTTGGCAATTGCTTGGCCATACTTAGGTTAGGTCTCCTCCTTGACTGCCCAAGACTTGCGTTGTCTGCCCGTGATTTTGTGTCTGACCACTTTGTGAAAATTTGCAAAGAAGAGGACTTCATGCAGCTCGCTCCCCATGAACTCATTTCGGTTATTTCACCAGACAGCCTGAATGTTGAAAAGGAGGAAGTCGTTTTCGAAGCCGTCATGAGATGGGTCAAGTCAGATAAAGAGAACCGGGTGAAGAGTCTCGAAGAAGTCTTTGATTGTATCCGTTTTCGCCTGATGGAGGAGAAGTACTTCAAGGACCACGTTGAGAAGGAAGACATCGTTAAAAGCAACCCAGACCTTTCAAAAAAAGTTAAAATTATTAAAGATGCCTTTGGTGGGAAATTGCCTGAACCTACAAAAGCCGCAGGAAAGTCAGCCAAAGGAGAGGTTAACGGGGATGTAGGGGATGAAAATTTACTCCCCGGCTTCCTAAATGATGTTCCAAGGCACGGGATGTTTGTTAAAGATCTCATTCTTTTGATCAATGACACTGCGACTGTAGCTTATGACCCTACAGAAAACGAGTGTTATTTAGCAGCACTCTCAGAACAGATTCCCAGAAATCATTCCAGCATAGTCACAAAGCCAAAGCAGGTCTATGTGGTTGGAGGATTGTATGTGGATGAAGAGAACAAGGAACGGCCTTTCCAGTCATACTTCTTTCAGGTATACCTTTATTTCTTTAACTCAGGATAAGAAAATAGACAATAGTTCCATGTGTTAAAAATCTAACATCTGTGTAGATCTTTAGTGCCTCGTTTTGATTCTTTCCAGTTCAGGGATGTATTCACATATATGCAAAAGGGTATCAATAAATTATATTCTATTAGTTTAGCGTGATTTCTAGAGAATCTTTAGCATGTTCTAATCCAGTTTCCTCTATATTTTTCTGCTATATTTTTCTTTGTGTGCAGCAAATTGTGTGTGAAAATGAACCTGTATTGGTTTCATAAGAGATGTTATGGCACCGTCTGCTCTAAAATCACTGATCAGATGGGTATTTAAACACTTGAATCAAGTCAGCTGGTGGCTGGTGGCCATGCTCAGTCCTGTCTTGTTAGTACCTTTGGCAAAAGGCCTGAAAGAAACTACTCATAGTTGTCATTACACAAGCTCTTTCATTTTTCTGCCAACTGTGAATAAGAACTGTACACAATCTTTTTGTATCCTTGTTCAAATGAATGTCTGAACGAGACTATGTCGACTTTAGTGAGGTATTTGGTGTGTTTTTAAAAAAATGTTCTTGATTCCTTATTTTTACTCATTGCTTGCCTCAATCCATATCACATGGAGCTCTTCCATTTACACATTTCCTTGCTCATTTCAACATAAGAAAGAGATATACCAAAAACAATTCCCCCTAAGTACATGTAGATAGGTTTATGTATTTGGGCACATAAAATTACATTTGATCATCTCACTAGTCATCTATATAAAGTCCATTACACTATTGGCAAACATTTGCCCATCTCTGCATTAAACTATAGTGTTACTAAGTCATAGTTTAATGCAGAGATGGACAAATTTTGCTCTTTTATTTATTGGTAGAGAGGACTGGGGCCATCCAGGACAAACAATCTAATGATACCCTCCAAGGGAACAGAGACAGATGTTGTATGGAATAATCAACAATGTCTTTAAAAAGCCCAATCGTTCACATGAGTTAGGATCAAGTAACAATTCATAAACTATACTTATAAGATCTGATGGAAATGAAAAAGGGTTAATTTAAACTTAGAAATAAAAGCCTTCCTTCCTTTAAAGCAACTGCTAACACTTTTAAAGAAGTGGATTTCATTCCTTCCACATATACTCCCATCCACGAAAGAGTACCACATTCTTTTTTGCAGGGGCAAATCTTTGAACTCAGTCTACTCTTGGGAGTGCTTTTGCTTAGCTTTGGAGGCGAATGCTTAACATTCTAAGGCAGACATGTCAAACTCGCGACGTCACGTGACGTTGCACGTATCGGAGCTTTTTTGCCATTGCCGGCAATGGGGTGGGCGCGGCTCCAGTATGATGAAACCGGCCCACGGGCCAGCAGTTTGACACCCCTGTTCTAAGGAAACTGAAAAGCCCAAGAAAAGCAAAACTCAACATAGATTCTGCTTAGAAAAATTTGCAGGAGTGGCCACTTTAAGACCTGTGGACTTCAACTCCCAGAATTCCCCAGCCAGCCATTTGAGAGTTGAAGTTCACAGGTCTTAAAGTCATCAAGGTTGGACACCCGTGCCCTAAAGCCTTGAAGGACTCAGGGGAGTGATTTTCAAAGGATGCATTGGGACCCACAAATACATGGAAGGGGGATGGAAATGAGATGGGGAAATGCTGGCAGCCAGATGTCTCAGAGTTAAGACATAATGTGTTTGTTTCCAGATCTGAAAGTAAAAAGTGACGGGATGTGCTAAAATGTTTATACAATGCTGCTGTGAGCTGTTTTTAATATGCACGGCATATTTGCTAACCATCTTCATTCTACATTTTAATCCAGCTGGACACCATTACATCTGAATGGATTGGCCTGCCTCCCCTGCCTTCTGCCAGATGCTTGTTTGGACTGGGAGAATCAGAGAACAAAGTCTATGTAATTGCAGGCAAAGATCTCCAAACTGAGGAGTCTCTGGATTCAGTCTTATGTTACGATCCAGAGTAAGTTGCTTAACACTGATTTGTTTGACAAGGTATCTAATTGATTGCCTATTAGATTGAAAAGCCTCAACGATGTCCTTTTTCCCTCCCAGGTCAATCAAATGGAATGAAGTCAAAAAGTTCCCCTTGAAAGTATATGGCCATGCTACTGCTTCACATAATGGAGCTATATATTGCCTTGGAGGAAAGACAGATGATAAGTGAGTACTGGACAGCTTCAAGAGTGTCGCAAGTATTCCCCACCCCAAATTATCCCACACAACTATTTGCTCTGGTTAAAATCCTATTAACAGCTGAGGCTTGCAGCTGAGGTCAGTGTAAACCTTAGTTGCTTTCAAGATCAATGCAGATATTCATCACAGGGAAGGCAAAGGCTTTGAAGAGCTGATGACTGATCTGTATATTGTATGTGTATTGGCCCAGACTTGACATTCAAGATGAGTGAAGTTTCGGTCACTCTTTATTTAGATTTCCCAGCACTGATTTTGGAAGTGTGAAGCCCCATTTCTGCAGTGTTCTGAGGAAGATGTTGCTGTAGTGTAGAACCATTAATTCAATGATTTAACAAGTGTTTAGATTTGCAGTTTTATCATCCAGTAAATCAGAGGATAGAGTAATAAGTGTTTAAGGGCAGAGATAAATTGTACCTCGAACAAAGTAACATTGTAGGCATGAAAGCTAACAGAACAATATTGATTTTTTAAGAATAAAAATAAGCAATTCCATAGGCACAAACCCAGTGCCTGGCACTGATATGAAAATTAGAAATAACTCACAAATAATATAAAACAGGAATCAATTCATGTTTGTTTTTACATTCACATTCAGGTTCAACAGTTGGTTTCCACTAACCTTAAGGAGTTTATTTTATTATTCCTGACCATCTGATTTTCTGAAATCATCACAGCAATGGTATAGGAAATCTTTATTACCGTAATTAGCCATGGCAATAAAACAATACATCCAGAAATTTGCAATCAAGCTATATCAGAAAATATTTGAGTGGAAAATACCCAAAAGAAGAAAAAGTGCTATAATAACAGAAATAACTAGTTTTTAACTTTAGAATTCTAAGGGCTTTGTCTGATCTTTAATAAGGATGCACATAAAATAGAAGGTATTTTTTGTTTTAAGTTCGGTATGAAACAATTCTGCCTGAAATGTTTTTACAGGGATTATTTTAAAAATGGAGAACATCACAAATTCCCCATAGGAACACAAAGGAAGCAATCCTTTTTGAGCTCTGAAAAGTTCAACAGCAACAAGTCACAACAGAATGTATACTGTGACTACAGAGATACAAATACTCTCCAAACTAACATGACCAGTAGCTTTTATATTTGTATCCTGTAGTCTGAAAACTCAGTATCACAAGTGTATGCACAGAGCACATACTGCTTTCACACTATATCTCAGGGATCACCAACATAATTGTTGCATTTACTCTATAGCAGTGGTTCTCAGCCTATGGGTCGTGACCCCATTTGGGGTCGATCGACCATTTCACGGGGGTTGCCAAGTAAGGCTGTCCGCCATTTTTTTTCCCTTTTCCGGCAGGTGCCTTACCTCCTTTGGGCTGGGCCAGCTGGTGGTCGGCCTGCTCCGTCTCTGCCACTTGCCAGCTACGCCTCAGCCGGCGCAGGGGGCGGAACCACGCATGCGCGGCGCTCCCGGGCAGGGAAAGTCCTCGACTTACGACCGGTTTAGTCCTCGACTTACGACCGTTGAGAACCACTGCTCTATAGAGCCTGAAAACCAAAACAGCATTAGTTATAGTCAGGGGTAGGCAACCTTGGCTCTTTTATGACTCAGGCAGATCAGCAAGCAATTGAGAGCAATTTTCATTAGTGCATTGTTAAAAATCGGGCATTTGGGATGGGATGGTCTGCCTGCAGGGGTAGCCTATTTCCCCATCCAGCTGAGTCAGTGACTTATCACCCTTCCCATGTACATCAGACAAGAAATATGACCAGATGAGCTCCTTCTACTTCATCGTAAAGCTTCCTTAACAGACCCTTGCAAGTCTGATCTCCTGCCCCATCTCCTTTTACAGCCTGAGAGGTTAGGGAGGGTCCCTCCTGAGACTCTTTCTCTGCCCATTATGCAGTTGCAGGTTGAACCCTCTCTTATCTGATGTTTCCCCAAGCAGCATTTCTTCCCCATGTTTTCCAAGGACTTTCTCGCATACGATTGCATGACTGGCTGGCACCCAATCCAATTTGTCTTAAGTATGTGTTTTGATCGTTGCTGTTGTCCCCGCTTTTCAAACTGTTGATTTTCTTCTCGTATACAGAAAATGCACAAACAGAGTATTCGTCTACAATTCCAAGCGGGGAGACTGGCGCGATCTGCCTCCCATGAAAGTGGCCCGCTCCATGTTTGGTATTGCCATCCATAAAGGGAAAATTGTGATCGCCGGAGGGGTTACTGAAGAAGGTCTCTCGGCTTCGGTTGAAGCCCTTGATCTCACCACTAACAAGTTAGTCTACAATCCATCCATTCTTGTTTAATACCACAGTTTAGGGCCACCATTAATACTTTCTTTGGGGCCCATCAGAATCCTTGCCCCTTTATTTATAAATGCAATCAACTTCTTTAAATGGTATAAATATTGTCCCAGTATCTGGCAGTACAGAGCATGGGTAGGTAAGCAAAAAAGGACCGGGAGTGACTCACAGCCTTCTGCCAGTTTAATTGTGGGAAGTCGGCAGAGAAGATCCCACATTATGATTGCATGACTGCAGGATGCTGCGACTGTTGTAAGTATGAGCTAGTTGTCAAACACCCAAATCATGATCAAGTGACAATGGGGATATTCCAGTGGCAGCAACTTTTGGAGACCCGCGGTAAACTCCCCTTGTTCAGCAGTGTTGTAATTGTGAATTATTGCTGAATGAGAAGGTCATAACCTGAGGACTATCTGTATTGTGAACTGGTCTGGAAATATCAATTACTAGGATACAGTATTATAAACATTGTAGCCGGTCCTATGTTGTACGATCTGATCTAAGGAAATAATTTTCACCATACAAGGCTGTGTGTGTCCATGCACATGCATGTGGGTATGTGCATGTAAAGCACATTGTTACATATTTAAGCTCGGAACATTTTTCAGTAGATGGTCATACTCTTTTGAGCAGAACTATATGCTTTAATTGAATCTGTTTTGCCTTTTCTGAGAAAATTTGTTCTTTATTAATGTACATCTAACTTTATTCAGCCAGTCCACTTCCTAAAACCATTTCATTCTGACAAATTATTTTGCTTTTAAAAAACAAACAGTTCTTAGTGCAATGCAGTCATATGTGTTCTGTTAATTAAAGCATTTAAAAAAATCTCTCGTGGTAGAATAATACATACAGGTATGTAAAGGTATTTTTGTCTACATTTCTTATAAGATGCTGCAACTGTTATCTTTTCCTTTTGTTAACAGAAGGGAACTAGTACAGCATAATCAAAAAACTTTGCTAAACAATATTGCAGTGAATATCAATAACAAAACCCCAAATCCAAAAGCCAGCATATCAAGAGCATAAAGCCAGGGCTCACCAACCACATGCTCTATCTCCCATCCTGACTAAACACCTCAGGGGAAAAAAAATATTTTAAAGTTTTCTTGAATGCTAACAGGGTTGGGGCCATCCAAATCTCTGGGAAGAGGGTAGGGAGAGGAGATTGTTCCAAAGGGCAGGTGCTCCTACATCCCATCAAATGGTATTGTCTGAAGAGTGGGGCCTGGGCCATTATGAAACAGTAAGTGGGGACAAGCAAAGTAACTGGAAATAAGTATGTCTGCAAATTACCTGAGTATGTGTTATTTGGGGCTTTGTAGATGATAAACAGCACCTTGAGTTGTACTTGCAAATCCAATAGGAACCAGCACAATTTGTAAAATAGTGATATAACGAGGACATACTGTGGTATGTCTCAAATTATCCACACCACTGCATTCTGCACCAACTACATCAGTGATGGCGAACCTTTTAGACACCGAGTGCCCCAAAACTGCCCCACCCCCGCACTGCCCCTGCACCACCCCCATCCACCCGCAGGGCCACCCACCACCTCCACGACCCGCCGCAGATCGCCCAGGCGGCCCAGTAGTGCCATGGCTGCCATGCCCTCCACCCATGCCCCGCAGCATAATCTGTTTGCGACGGGGCGCAAGGGCGGAGTCTTGTCCCCACTGCCATGACCTTGGCTGCGCTGCTCCAGGCGGGCCATGCCTGGGGGCGACTCTCCTCCGGGGGGGCTAGTGTGGAGGGGGTCGTGGGGCAGGCGGGGCTGGGGCGACGGCACGTGTGCCCACAGAGAGGGTTCCGAGTGCCGCCTCTGGCACTTGTGCCATAGGTTCGCCACCACTGAACTACATCTTCAGAGGCATGTTACAGATATCCCCTCCTTTTTTGAAAAAAAACATATTATACTCAAACGTTATATTCTAAAACTGAATGTTTTATTCATTGAATTGCAGGTGGGAAGTTATGCCAGAATTCCCCCAGGAGAGAAGTTCCATTAGTTTAATTGAATTGTCTGGATCCTTGTATGCGATTGGAGGCTTTGCAATGGTTCAGCTTGAATCAAAGGAATTTGCTCCTAATGAAGTTAATGACATCTGGAAGTAAGTTTGTTTCAAATATTTTGTTTCAATTGGCTAGCTCAAGAGATTCAAGTTATTCGTATTAGTTATATGTAGGATAACATAGAGTAAAACTCCACTAAAATCTTTAGAAGTACTAAATGAAGACTTGATTTTGCGTTGCCTATTTTTGGTTTTGCTTGAACATATTCTACATATTCCATCATTTTAATACTCTCTCATAAAAGCATAGTATTAAAAACATCAAATTACATAGCAGAACTGCATGCAGAACATTTTTTTTTCCATAGAGAGCTACTATACATTTTTTCCTGAGTGCACTGAGTTTTTGTTTTGGCACAGCATGGCCTGGATTCAAAAGGAGATCTGTGCTCATCTCTAATTCCTATGATCCACCACAACTTTTCAAACAACAGGCTTTAAAATAATGCCTGTCTCGGCACTGTGAGGTAACGTTTTTGGGCGCTCATGACAGGGAGGCTACCTTCTTGAAAATCAGCCCTGAGCCAACCAAACTGAAAAAGCGCACCTGCTCTTACTAGAGACTTTGAAAGCAGGGATCTCAAATACAAGTGCCTGAGCCTTTTCATGTATTGATGCAAAAGACTCTTAAAACTCTTGTGATGCACATAGTAAAGAATGCAGTAATAATAATGAGCCAATCACTCATCCAACTGACCTCACAGGGTTGTTATGGAGAAAACAAGAGCAGGAAGAAGTATTATGTATTTTTTCTCACCTTGAGTTTACTTAAAAAGTAATAAAAGCTGGGATTAAAAAATAATAATAAATAAAATATATGCCGACTCCCAGCAATCTGTGAGAATGAGGAAGCAAGATGATTCCAGCTGAGACGTAAGCTGGGGCTTGCTCTCCCGGGAAGCACCACCACTGCAGCTTCACAGTGTAAAGTACAGCTGTGTGCTTGGCAGGGCAGGCTGAAGGCAACTGCCTTCCTAACCCTGCATTAAGGTTCCATTGCTATAGGGCCAAGAGCTATTCCCATTGGCACCTCTGCGCTCCTTGCAACAGCTTAACAGTGCCCAGGGAATCCTGGTTGAAAGCTTGTGTTTATGTGAGACAGAGATAGAAAGAGGGGAGGGAGGAAGGAAGGAAGGAAGGAAGGAAGGAAGGAAGGAAGGAAGGAAGGAAGGAAGGAAGGAAGGAAGGAAGGAAGGAAGGAAGGAAAAAGATCAGGAGCACATGCAGACAGATGCATGAGAGTAGAAAATGTGCATTGGATACAGCATTTGAAAACACATGTAGTTGTTAGTCTGAAACTTGGGGAGAAACTTTGAGGACAGGAAGATAGAAATGAGTCAAGAGTTGGCAGAAAAGACGAGGACAATTCAGACAAATTGAAGCACTTGGGGATTTTAGATAGATGCAAGATTCAGAACCAAAAGCAGGAGGGTTAATATTCCTTTTCAAGACAGGCATTCAGAAGGATGACGGCATATTGGAATGTCTATTTCCTTGTGTAGCTTGTTACATTCTTAGACTAGCAATTATTCTACAATATCTGTATTAATATAAGACAGGATGCTAAAAAAGAAACTTGGGAGTTACTGGGTACAGATTTTAGAAGACAGGCTTGGAAAAAATCTAAAGGGCCCCACTTTTATATAACTCTTTGTTCCTGCAGGTATGACGATGAGAAGAAAGAGTGGTGCGGCATGTTGAAAGAAATCCGCTATGCATCTGGAGCCTCTTGCCTTTCTATTGGCCTAAATATGTTTAAGCTATCAAAGCTGTAAACTAAGTGGCTACTTGATAACAGATGAGGATTTTTTTTTAATAGTCTCTAGTTTTGTTGTTTAAGCCTACCTTGTACAGAGATTGGTAACTTCAGTTAAGTATTTTGTCTTAAATGTCTATTAACTTCTGTTAAGTATTAGATCCTCCCAACATTTACTAACTATATGATGGTGAATGAGTTTGGCTATAAACAGCAGTGAATGAAATTGAATTTAACAAAACATTATCTTGGAGATTAGACCTTGGGCTTGTTTTAAAATAAACATCAACGTTGAAATAAACAACAGTATGGCTCCTCTGATTATAGAAAAGGAGTTTGCTGCCATCCGTTTGCCCTTCTATCTTTTGTTTATGCGACCTGTCATTTGTTTACTTTTCTGCTTACTTTAGAACTTCTCTGAGGATCAGGTTGTTGGAAATTGATTTGACTTTCTACTAAAATATGGTGATGTTTACTGACTAGTTTTGGCCATTTCTAGTTTGGTAGCTCTCAATCAGCACTGGAAACATCAAGAAATGGATACGACAAAGGGTTTGTCACATCAAACAGCCAAACTTTAATGCAGTGGTTCTCAACCTGTGGGTCGGGACCCCATTTGGGGTCGATCGACCATTTCATGGGGGTCGCCAAGCAAGGCTGTCCGCCATTTTTTCCCCCTTTTCCGGCGGGTGCCTTACCTCCCTTGGGCTGGGCCAGCTGGTGGTCAGCCTGCTCCGTCTCTGCCGCTTGCCAGCTACGCCTCGGCCGGCACAGGGGGCGGAACCACGCATGTGCGGCGCTCCCGGGCAGGGAAAGTCCTCGACTTACGACCAGTTGGGTAGTCCTCGACTTACGACCGGTTTAGTCCTCGACTTACGACCGGTTTAGTCCTCGACTTACGACCGGTTGGGGTTGCGGCATTAAAAAGGTTGAGAACCACTGCTTTAATGCCTCAATTGAAGATGGCTGAATGCCTTGCTCCTCTCTCAACTTGCCCTATTCAGCAGCAGCATCAGAAACTATTATTAACTACTGAAATCCGTTCTAAAGCATTTAAGAAACATAAACCATCTAGGAAGGTGCTTTACAACAAACGAAAGGGATCAAAGCATACATAATTGGCAGCCCTCCCGTAGTGGAAAAGAGGAACATGAGACTAAAAGTATGGCCTATTGCTAATAACATCTGGTTACCCTCCATAGAAGATTCCCCAGTAAGGGTGAAACCAGTAAACACAGGGCCTCCTTGTGTAACTGATATCATCCCAAAGAAGAGTCTAACTCTACCAAACTTTTAAAAGATGTAAACATGACCCGAAGCTGAAATGGAAAAGTCCTTTATTTTAGTAAAAGAAGATTTAGTGCACATCTCTGAAAGTATTAGTAACAGTTTAATGGGGATTTGTTAAAAATTGAGATTTCTATTCAAACTTGTAATTTGGAAACCCAAGAAGAGGTAAGTCCTACTATGGTAGGACATGAACAAACCCTAAAGAATGCTCCTTCTGACACTGGCAACAGGAATTAATCTTCAGATACAGTTGCAAAAACCATGAAGATGAGGAAGCAGCAAAACCCTTCCCCACTTAGAGCACGAAGGGGCCGAGTGTGGTCCTACAATCCCTAGTCCANCTCCTGAGGAATTCTGGGAGTTGAAGTCCACGAGTCATAAAAGAGCCAAGGTTGCCTACCCCTGCCCTAGTCTAAGATTGAAAGGGAGGAGGAGCTCTTATGTAGGGGAACAAGGGTATTAAGAACTTGGGGATTGTTAAAGTGGAAGATGTGTGTGAAGGGGGATGGACATGACAAGAGCTTGGAGTTTCAGTCTTCAAGATTGTCACTGGCACAAGCAACAAATATTTTATTCTTAGGAACTCAGAATAAATTCAGATTATTTTATAAGGCGCAAAGTATCCAAAGCAGCAACAATGTTATTTTATGATTGATACCTGTAAATTTATTTCATGGAAAGACAAGATTTGGGGATACAATAAAAAAATAGAATATTTACTGTAGTTATGCAATATCTTTTGTTAAGTTACAAGAAACTTAGAGCATATACAATATAAAAAACCCAAACATTTAATAAACAATATTTTACTCTAGGCACTAATAAGTTTATTTAAATCTGATTTAAATTTTAAAGTGCAAAGATTTTGGAAAGGTAACAATAGAAAGTTCATATTTAGAATGGGAGATTCAATCCAAGACTCTAAAGGTCAACTAATTGCTAACATAGTTAATATCAATACTGAATTTGTAAGATTTTTAGACACACACACACACAATTCCAAAATCTAATGTGGTATACTTTTGAAGTACTGCTTTCTCAATACAAGATAGCACCTAAACTTACTATTTACAAAATCTGAGTAACACCTTTCCAAAATTTAAAAAATGGAAATCGCCAACAAAATTATGTAAACTGCTGAATTTCTAGGATGAGGTTTTCAAATTTTATTCTAGGCATCTCACTTCCACTTCTATTGATAAAATACCCAAATTATAACAAAGGACTATATATAACTAGGACTACATACAACTGAAATCTTGAACAAGAAAAGGTCTTTACAAAATAAAAAGGTTTCTACAAAAACTTCCACTATATATTATAAATTTAAAAATTATGATCAACATTTGGAACAAAAAGTCCCAGTTTCCTGAGTGGCAGATCAACTGAATCTCTCTCTCTTTCTCTCTCACACACACACACGAAATCCAGGTATCTATCTCTTTTTGAAAAAATGCATTTTCCCCGCACAGAACCTAAAGATGTAATCTTGAATCTGATTTTTCTGAAATATATTATGGTGAGGGCTAAAAGAAGTCTGGGACTCAGAGGAACAATTTGATGGTATTATTTGGGAATCTGTATGACAGCATGGACAATTTTTATCAGAATCTATATAGGAAATATTTCCTAAATTTCACATTGATAGCATCAGACTTCAATCTCACATATATATTTTCAATTTTCATTGAGATGCTAGCAAGGTTATCAGTCAAAAGGAATATTCCTTCACCTTGTGTTATTTATCTTATACATGTCTTACACAATTAATCAATAGATTCAGTTTTTGCCAAAGCTAGGTTTGCTACACATATTTCATGGCCAGGATAAGAAATTAGAAAATAACTCAGTTATTATATATATCACCAATTAGGTTATTACTGAACAATGGAAATAGATATTTCCAGTGCTTTTTTTCTATAAAAAAAAAAAGGTGCTGGAACTCGCATACATCATACAGCCCACCTTGCCTACCCTACAAGGATCCATCCAAAAAAGGTGCCGGAACTCCGTTCTGGGCGTTCTATGAGAAAAAAAGCCCTGGATATTTCAATGAACAGATCGTAGAATAAGATCTTTACTTGAAAAAAAATCTCTGATAAAATCAATTGTATGCCAAGCCAAAGTAGTGAATCATTATTTTACAAGGAATAGTGGAATTTCATCATTTATACAAGAAATAAGAATTTTGGAAACAGCTTGTATCAAACAAACATTATGGGCATTTAAAAATGTATGGAATTTTTTTAAAAAAATATTCAAATTAAAATATAATTAAAAAAAGACAATCCTTTGATTGTAATTTATAATGCCCAATAGACTGAAAAACACTAATTACACTTGTATTTCTATTATTTTAAAAGTGCAGTCACAAATCCTAAATTGTATAGCGGGGGAAAAATACAGTATTGTGTGTGGGTGTGTATAATTTCTGTGATTCATTTCCCATCCACCATAACCAGCATGCCCAGTGGTTGCAGGTTAAAGGGTACTATAATCCAAACATATCTGAATGGCTGTTAAGTTTGCATACTGTGACTTTTGCAACTATTACTGGAAATATGGTTTGTCTGTTAGCAAGCACTACTGAAATTGTGCTAAAATGTCAGTATAAAATCTGTCACCTTAAAATTTCAGATTTTGTTGGATTAGCATTTTATAGCAGAACTGGGTGCTTGAAAAATCTTGACTTCATGATTCTTAATTTAATTCAAGATTACTTAATTTATAATTTTGGAAAAAATGGTTTCTGATTTATCAACAGAAAGGGATGCCAATCCAGCTCAAGACACAATTTATAGTACTGCATTCAGAACTAATCTCATGTGCATTGGAAGATGATTGATCAAGTCATTTCAAAACAGGATGACCAACACACAAAATTCAAGTATTCAATAGATGCCACGTGTGGATCTGTTTTTTCTGCACAGCATATAGCTTATTGCCCAGCTTATTCGGTATACTAACAGGCATTGTTTTATTATTTAAATGAATACAGGTAGTCCTTGACTTACAACAGTTCACTTAGTGACCGTTTGAAGTTACAACGGCACTGAAAAAATTGACTTATGACCATTTTTCACACTTATGACCGTTGCAGCATCCCCGTGGTCATGTGGTTTACATTTGGATGCTTGGCAACTGACTCACATTTATGACGGTTGCAGTGTCCCGGAGTCATGTGGTCACCTTTTGCGACCTTCTGACAAGCAAAGTCAATGGGGAAGCCAAGTTCACTTAACAGTCGTGTTACTAACTTAACAACTGCAGTGATTCACTTAACAGCTGTGGCAAGAAAAGTTGTAACATGGGGCAAAACTCACTCAACAAATTTCTCAGCAACATAAATTTGGGCTCAATTGTGGTCGTTAAGTTGAGGACTACCTGTACTGACTCGCTTAGAGGCCTACCATTGTCTGGTTATTTTTGCCCATCAATAGGAATTGCCAGGAGCAATAAGCTCCAGGTCCCATCAGTGAGGTAGTGCCAACTGGTTGAACTCCCAAAGTGTGCCTTCTCTGTGGCTAGCTCTGCCCTTCGGAACAAGATTCCCCATAATTTCTTGAATTTGAGGAAACCCAAACTTCTAAACAGGATATTGGATAAAATGGCTTGTGATTCTGTCCATGTACATACATCTCCTTACTGTTGGCTAAGTTAGCCTATTTTGAATTGTTCTTTCCTGTATGTACACCTACAAGTTGCTCTGGCTGTTAGGATGGTTAATAAACTGAGCACATAAACAAATCAAATTCTGCTTGGCTGGACTTGAATACACAAGACAATTTAACAATAAAAAGTAAACCTAGCATTATAAATAATTATCTTAAATAAGTCAAGTGTGACTTATTTATCGTCGCGTCGAAAGGTCGAGTCCTCGGTGTACTCTTTCGAAAACGGACTTACCGGTTATCACCCTACAGAAATTCTCACCGGGAAGTCGACGGAAAGTAAGGACCTCTTCAAATATTGTTTTGTCCTCAGGAAGTACGAAAGTGTCACTTTTATGTATGGAATTTAATACCCCAACATCAGATATCTACTATTGCAAGTCTTCCAAAATGAGGATAATATATTGGGTATTAGATAGCATCTAGTTTTTAGATTTGGCACCAAAAGCAACTTCTACACATTCCTCAAGGATAGGCTCATGTGCTGTGTAGCATAGTAGTCAATTGCTATAACTACGGCTTAGGTAATTTGCCAGGTCAGGCTGGCCAAAAACGGTCACACCTTGTGCAAGAAATGTAATTCTGCAATGCACAATTTGCCCTCTGCAATTCCAAATAGGGGTACCTCCAGATGCAACATAAATAGTCTTCATTTTAAAAAAATAATAAGTTTATTGAAGGCTGAAGATAATTAATTTTCAATGTTACAGTCCATATAAAAAATTGTTATTTTTTTTTCCTCCACACTAGGATATCAAAGCTTTTCAAATATTTTCTTTTCTAAATATTCAGTCTTTGCTTCCGTGGATGACAATTCCATGGAATTCCATTCATAGTGAGGGATCTGAAAGAAAAATATATGATTAAAATGAAGATCCATTATTAAAATGTTATTAATATTTCTTTCCTTTCACTTTCCTCAAATGTATTATTGCATGAGTACTTTAAAGTTGGTTGCAGCCTTTGGGCAAAAGGTGAATATTTATGGTAAGAAATATTATGCCGAAAATTCTGAAATTTTATTCAACTTTTACAAAGAGACACCATACCTGAACAACTTGATAACCAAGAATCTCTAAATGCCGCTTTTTCATGGCAACATATCCTTTGACGTGATTTGAATTTTTGCAGAAAGCTTCTGAATCAAGGAATTCCATAGCAATTCTGAATTAAATGCAATTTCAAATTTACTTTCATATAAAGCAAAAATACAGCTTGCAAGTATTTTATAATCATTTTATATACTCATGAAACCTGTTGTTTTAATGAAAACCCTGAATGTTTTTCTATAGTTATAATTGTAATTTATTAATTATGCATTAATTATAACACTGGCCTGCCATTAAAATTAGCCTCTGATTAAGACTTCTGAATTAATGTTTCCAATAATTTAACTATAATGCCATCTTTTGCAACATAAGAAAATTACATTTATCTATAGCTGGCTTCAGTAAGGATTATCACTCATCTTAAAAATTTTGTCACGGGAATAAAAAAAATTATTGTACATAGCATTTATTGTACATAAATTTAATTATATCAAACATATTGCAAATTGGTTTATGCTAAAATAATAATATACTTTAATTCTAAAGCTTAAATTACTTCTTGCCTGAAATTTTGGGGTGGTTACCTGAACACAAAGTTGTTTTAGAATTATCTTTATGCACCAATTGTCCAGAAGAGACCTATATTATTTTTTGTAATTTTATTGGCAAGTAGCTTATTTTTATTTCATATATAAAAGCTCACTAGTACATCATTGTTCAGTAAGATTTGATTCTGCGATGAATTTTATGTGAGTGATAAACTTATGGGTATCTGTCCAGTTTAGAGTACATATATATGTTTCCTTTGGATTGTATTCTGATTTTATTTAAATTATATTATTGACAAATACAATAATATATGTGCTTGTGTGAATTATGCATTAAAGTGGTAGACTATCTTCAAACCAGAGGTTGCACCAGTTCTCCCCATTCCTTGATCAGGAGGCTATCGCTCATGTCCTAGTCACCATCAGAATGGATTACTGTCAAGTGCTATACATAAGGTTGCCCTCTCAAGAAATGGTATGTGTACTCCTTGATCAACACAGATACCTCTGCTCTGTGAGCTTCACTGGTTGCTGGTCTGCTTCCGGGTTCAAATCAAAGAACTGCTAAGTACATTGTGCAAAGTACAACGACCCTACATGCCATGGGGCTGGGTTATTTGAGGAACTACCTTTCCCTAGTTACATCTACCCTTCCCATCACGTCCAACAGAAAAGGCATATTATAGGTCGTGTCAATAAAGGAAGGTCACCTGATAGGACCCAGAAGAAAAGCCTTCTCTGGCCCTGCACCTGCCTTTTGGAATAAAATAACCCTTTGAGGTTAGACAGGCCCCTACAACCTTTTCCTTTGGAAGCTCATGTTTTTGTCATCGTGCCTGGAACCTACAAGTTGGTTATACTGTTAGTAACATATGGATTGCGCTTTCCTGCAGATTATTATTTTATGGTTTTCATTATTTTAGTGGTTTTTATTTGCGTAGTTTATTTTTATTTGTTTGGTTTTTTTGTTATCTGACTGTGAGGCACCCAGAGTCACATATGTGAGATGGACAACTATATAAATTGAATAAATACGTGAACAGGGAAAAAATGCCACCTGTCTAATCAAGATCCCTGTTCTTATTATCACTTGAGTGAAATTGTGAATATAACGTGCCATCCTCTGCTCAGAGGACTGCCTGGAATTGAAAAATCTAGTGAAAACCCTTATCGTCCTGCATTACTATAACATAAAAAAAACACATAATCACCTTTGCAATCCTGGTGGTAGCCCTTTTTTTCCATAGGAGTGACCAGCTTCAGCACCACCTGTGTTGTCTGAATTAAGCATGGCAACGTGTTGGTCTATATATGGAGCAGGTCTCCTGTTTTTATCAACGATAAATTCAAAATCTGAAAGACATGAATGACTCTCAGTAATTTGAAGCTGAAGTCACACCTACTAATATCTGTAAATAGGCATCACTAGAATAACATAAAGTAGGGCCGTGCAACATTCACGTTTGAAAGCAATGAGGTGCTTCAGAGCATTTTGGGGCATCAATGCAAAAGAGCAGTGGTGAAGGTATCAGGCTAGAAGTCAGGAGTCTGTGAGCTCTAATCCCACCTTAGGCAAAAAGGTGGGATTAGACTGACCTTGGGCCAATCAACTCTCCCTCAGTCCTATTCACCTTGCAGGGTTGTTGCTGTTGTGGGGAAAGCAGAAGGAGGGAGGGGTACCGTGTGTTTGCCGCCTTGAGTTATAAAAATAATGTCGGGAAATGAATGAATGAATGCATGCCTGAATGCATGAATGAATATAGCATCTGCCTGGAACTTTTAGGTTAGCTTGGATATGCAGCTGCAAAAGTTAAACAAATGCCAAAGAATTGCTCTTAAGGGAAAAACATGCATAGTTTAAAAATCAAGAGTGCCACGTTCATACAAGATCATAAACATTTAGACAAAACTCTCAAGGCTTGTATAAAGTAAAACAATACAAATCTTATACTCTTTTTTTTGAAACAACCCACCAATTCTATAGTAGTAAGAAGTGAGTACAGAACATCTGGCATAATGGCTTCTTCCTAGGATTTCTCCAAGTAGTATATATATCTGCTGTTGCAACAGACTGGACAAATCAGTTTCTAGGGGGAAAAAAAGAGAGCAAAGAAAACAAACACCAAGTTAGAAATGAAAAGAAGACAGAACAAAGCCCAATCTATTATTTCACAAAGGCAAGGCCTAGGTATTATCAGAGGCTTCCCACCATCTTTGCCCCTTTTTAAAAAAGATCATAGTTCTCCAAAGGAAGCAGATCGAACATGACAAAGGAGATCTTTAACTTCTAATTTTGCCATATCCAAGGAGTAATAAATCCAGTTCTGTAGACAAAAAACGATTCAAAGGAATTGTAGCCTTATATTTAATGCCATTAAACTGCCAAAAACTTTTAAATATTCACTTTTTTTCTTCAGCTGTTCACAGAAGCGTTTATGAAACCATGGAATCTGAAGCTCGGGGCACTCCAAACAGACAGCTCGATTCAGCTCCATCAGCTGGAAGGTGGACTTACTTGCTGTTTTCCATGGTAGAACTGTTTTTTAAAAAATCCAGAAGAAATAAGCATAAGGCAATGTTTAGAAAATAATATTGCAGTAACCATGAATAAAAAAAGAAGGCAATTTTTTAGACAAAAATGTATTAGTGTCATATTAATTACTTCATTGTGATACTAAGTACAGATATCATTGAAGAATTCATAAATTAACAACTAGCACCTCGTTTTTAAGAATAAGAAATAAGAAACAAACAGCTAAGAGCAAAACAAAACCCAAAGATGCTTTTTCAGGAGGCAACTGGACTTCCTTGGGGTTTTTTTTGAAGACGTTTCACTTCTCATCCAAGAAGCTTCTTCAGTTCTGATTGGATGGTGGAGAATGGAAGAATTTGCATTCCTTGCAGATAGCTGGTCATTTGCATTCTTTTAGAGCAGGGGTGTCAAACTTGCAACATTACGTGACGTGTTGCGACATATTGCAGCTTTTTTTCAATTGCCGGCAATGGGGTGAGCGTGATTTCACATGACGCATCCGGGCCGGCAGTTTGACACCCCTGTTTTAGAGAGTCAGTGAGGCCACTTGGAGGTTTGTCTATGTCATCAGAGAAGCATTTTGGATGAGAACTGAAATTTCTTCAAAGAAAAACAACAAAGTCCAGTTGCTTCGTGAAAAAGCATCTTTGGGACAACTGTGACCTGGATGACTGAGAAAGAGGTATCTGTCATTTTGTTTTGGTTAAAGATTTTTAATTTAAGTCCTTCATGACTTAGATATGTTAAAACAACATGAAGTACAGTCGAAGACTTCTTTTAAGAACCACTGTCGGGGAGATACCTCCGTCGATGTGAATTTATTTACATCGTTTTCATTTTATCGTAATTTGACTAAAAATAATAAACCAACAAAAAATCAGAATATATTTATGGAACATTTAGCAGCTGTTTACCCACGTGTGGATAAACGTGTGGGGAAACATGGGGGAAATTTAAAGGTCAAATATATAAAATGACTAGTGGTTTGAAGTTTTTCCTTTGTTATAGGTAAATTTTTCAACTAAGAACATTGTTGAGATGCAACCCATTTGTTTAATCTATACATGTAAAAGATTTATTTGAAAAAAAAACCCTGTAAATATATATGGGAAAACTGTAGGTAAAAAGTACACTCCAGTGGGGACAATGAAAGTCCAAACAATATAAAAGTCCACTCAATTCTATATGCAGAAACTATTTTGGCCATTTTTTGACCCTGAGAATATAGAATATCCCCAGAATAACATACTATTTTTTAAAAGACTTAAATAACAACAGGAGTAGAAATTACTGATGGAGGAAAAACCCTTCTAATATTTGTCCTAAAGGTGCTTTTTTATGAGGCAACTGGACTTTCTTGTTTTTCTTTGAAGATTTTTTGCTTCTCATCCAAGAAGCTGCTTTAGCTCTGACTGGATTGTGGGGAATAGAAGGATTTAAATTCCTTGCAGACAGCTGGTCATTTGCATTCTTTTAAGAGAGTCATTGAGGCCATTTGGAGGTGCAAATGTGTGTGGGGCCTTCTTGGCTGCATGATGTTTTCTGCTCTGTGTCCCTTCATTGTTGAAGACAGGCGCAGGCTGTTGCCGATGAGTCTGTTGTCTGCATCTCAAACTGAAGCACGATTGGTCCCTGTAGTCTGCAATGTTTTCTGGAAATCCATTCATACTCCTGCACCATTCAAAGGGTGTTCATCACAAAGTGCATAGCTAAATGTCTATGGAGAATCTTCAACAGTGAAGGGACACAGGGCAGAAAACATCCTGCAGTCAAGAAGCTCCACACACATTTGCACTACTCAGGTAACCCTGAGAACACAAGTAAACCTCCAAATGGCCTCAACGACTCTCTAAAAAATTGCAAATGACCACTGCCTGCAAGGAATATAAATCTTTTCATTCCCCACCATCCAGTGAGAGCTGAAGAAACTTCTTGGATGAGAAGCGAAACGTCTTCAAAGAAAAACAAGAAAGTCCAGTTGCCTCCTGAAAAAGCACCTTTGGGACAACCATGACCTGGATGACTGAGAATCTCCATAGACCCTTTTAATATTTAACATCTTTTACTATCATGTTAATGCACAAAAGTACTGTACTTTATTTGGAGTAGTCTTTTTAAAAAATCTTTCTTTCGCAAGAGTTGAATACTTTAGTAAGGCCCAAGACTACATTCTTAAAAATACAAGTTATTTATGAAACCTATCAAAAAATAGAAATTAGCACTTACTTTGAAGCTCAGCATCCAATTTGGAGAGAAATTCAATATTAAATATAGCCTTTATCACTTTCTGTGGAAAATACCCAGCAGAAGCCAAAGCGAAACCAAGCAATACAAGAAGAGAAGGTTCAAAATGTTCTGTACAAAATAAATAGATTAATGCATAATATTAAAAATTTATTATCTGGCTTCCTGAGAGCATTTTTAAAAGGTTTAGATGGGAATAGAAATAATATATTTCACAACCTTACTTATTGTTAATTGCTTTATTTTAGCAATGTTTTTAGTTTCATATTCTACCAAGTTATTAAGATTAGATGCCATACAATCAGTGTAAAGAATGAAAGGAAAAATATCAGTTCTGAAATTGTTTTAATAAAGTTTTTAATTCTTCTTCTCAGTTTTGAAATCTCTAAGTATTTTCCAAACGATGAAGTTATCTATTTTGTATGACATCATAACACTTTCATTTTCTTTTCTTTTGATATTTCAGGTTTTTATTTATTAAAAATTTATTTGCACCGCTTTTCATTTGAAAGATGCCCAAAATGTTCTATTAATAATCTAAAAACATTTGAGATCAGAAACAAAATAATCCGTTGTTAAGAAATTGGGAATTCACGTCTGAGGAAAGCCAAGATAACGGGCCTTTAAAAGATACATCAGCATTGGCGCTGACTGTTGCCGAGAAATGTTTTAAATGCATTCAAAATAACTCTACCATGTACTATACAACAGAAGGGCCAGCATGGCACAAACAAGTTTATTTTTTTATTTATTTATTTTTTATTTATTTTGATTTATATCCCGCCCTTCTCCCAACGGGACTCAGGGCGGCTCACAACATATTTAAAAACATAGACATATTTACAACCCCCACCAGATAAAACCAAATTAAACCAATATTTAAAGTTGTGCAGTTAAAATTATTCTTAAAAAACCCGATTTAAAAACCCGATTTAAAATCCTCCCTAGGCCAGG
>NW_015389575.1:135498-140673 GCF_001527695.2 Protobothrops mucrosquamatus
TATTTACAACCCCCACCAGATAAAACCAAATTAAACCAATATTTAAAGTTGTGCAGTTAAAATTATTCTTAAAAAACCCGATTTAAAAACCCGATTTAAAATCCTCCCTAGGCCAGGCCCGCTTGCTGGAAAAGCCATGTCTTGAGGGCGCGGCGGAAAGTAAGGAGATCCGGAATCATCCGGATCTCGGGGGGTAGTTAAACTTATTTGTCAAGATCCTACCATCAGCCCAATCATATTGTGTGGATGAATAATGAATAATCAGCATGGAAGGAAGGGCATGATGCCAAATATCACTAAGTAGGGCAGGACCTTATTGTTTTTGTTCATTGGGCATATGTTTAAGAGAAGAACAGATTTTATACCCACATACTCTCCACATAACTAATGTTAAGAACAGTGATAATATGCATATTACTCCTGTATTTGCTCTGTCCTTTGCAGCAGATTGCTTCTTCACAAACTTACAAAGTTTTGCATTTATGCTTATGGCACTTTTGTAACATATTTTCTAAAACTGAGCAACCTTAGAGAAAATAACCAAATGAAACACTCTTAAAAATCCATTATCCATGTCAAAAAAGGTCTATTTTCAGTGACCATTTTAACGTATTCCTACTTATACACTGTAAACGTACAAAAATAACACTGTAGTTATTTTTAAAAGCTTTAGAATGGGACAGTGCCACATCATGGCTGGCTCTTTAAATTTCCTCTTTAATAAACATTCAGAAATTAGAATATTCTCTATGAAAACAATGAAAGAGCCCAAATAAATATATTTGCTTTCTTTCTTTCTAAGAAAGAGACAGAAACAGAAGAGTTTATAGTTTGACATTTTCTTTACATGTTGATAATTGTCACTTCCAGAAAAATATACTGCTCAAAAAAATAAAGGGAACATTTTAACATGGAACTGAAGGAGTTTGCGTTCCCTTTATTTTTGTGAGCAGTATATAATCTGACCATCATTTTGATAACAAACTTACCCAAGTGAAGACTGATATGATTAATGCAAGCCTCAAAAAATTTCTCAGCTTCAGGGGGTTCATAATTAAATAAAGAAAATAGAGCAAGAATAACATGTACTTCTGAATAATAGATCTAGAGAAAGAAAATAGGAGAAATCAGCTCATCTGTTTTTGCCAGTTTTGCATAACATTCAAAAACCAACCACCCATCAACCTCTCCAAGATTTCTTCAAACCCAGGAGAGAAGAATTTTTCAAATATTCTGGTCCCAAGAATTTTTGATACTTCTAGCACTTTTAATTATGCTCTGAAACAGAAGGGAGTCATGCTTTTCTAATCAGGTCCATTGCTTACTTGCAATAGTCTGAGCATTTTTTAAAGGCTACCGCCAGGTTATACTAACTAATCCATGTAAGATTTAACTAAGTATCTGTCACTATAGATGTGGCACCTCAACAAAAGATATAGAAATTTGTTTTATAAACAGAACCCCAACCCCAGCAAAACCTGGGCACCTAGGTTCAGATGACAATTCTGAACTAAACCTAAATAGAAAACTTCACCCTATAACAATCATAATCTGAATTCTGATTTCGTTTCTTATCTTCAACTAATATAAATTTGTAAATGAAGGAGAAAACATTTATTTAAAACAAGTGATTGGGTGGGAGATGCAAAGGATTGCTTAACCAGGGATGTCTGATTTGGAAGAAGCTGGTTGCTTGATGGATTTTAACCCTTTCTATAACAGGAACTATGTTTTATTTCTCGCCTCCACTCCACCTTCAGTTGATTTTTTTCCCTCATCTCCATCCAATTTTGTTTTCTGCTTTCTCTTCCCTTTTTAGTACATTTAGTTCTTATTATTCCACTACCATCCTATCTTTTTCTATTTCTGAATCTATGTGTGTGTAAATTGTGAGATTAATCTGTATGCAAGGAAGAGAATGCAAATGAAGAATCAATTAATTTTAAAAAGCAGTTCAATTATTTTCTAGGCAATTAATATTAATCATTAGTTATTAATTCAGTTAATATTAATTAGGCATTTTTTTCATAGCCCTGCCCTTTTTGGAGTTGCTTCTGATAAGTAAATACACTGGTGTTTAAAAGTTTGTGAACCCTTTGAATTTTCAATATTTCTGCATAAATATGATCTAAAATGTGCTTGGTTTTTCACACAAGGAGTTAAAATAGTTGAAGAGTACCTACTTAAATAAGTCAAAAACATTATTCTGGTTTATTTACCTATTGAGGGACAGCCATCCAAAGCTATACATTTGTGTGGCAAAATTACGTGTGCCTCTAGGCATGTCAAACACACGGCCCACAGCCCAGTGGTGGCCCACGCAGGACACTCCCACTCTGGCCCCGCAAAGGCAAAGAAACTCCCAATATGTCATGATACAGCCCGCGATGCAATCAGGCTTGACACCCCTGCTCTAGGACTATTGAAGGAAAATTGAAAGTGAGTAGTTTCAATCTCCTGACTCTAATTTTGGGATAATAATCAGATATGAGTATGGGAACCCCTGCCTTATTTAAAGAAGAAAATTCGGGCTATTCATCATCAAGGTCTGATTTTCATAGCACAGCTATGTGGAAGTGTGTCATGGCTTGAACAAAAGGGATTTCTAAATTGCTGAAAAACAGTTGTTGATGCTCACTGAAGAAAGCCACCAAACTATTTCCAAAGCGTTTGGATCCTATCAATTCACTGTTAATTAGATTGTGTACCAATAGAGACAATTCAACACCAATGCTACCCCACCCCACCCCAGTGGTTGACCGATCAAGATCATATCAACAGCAAAGCCTATAGTAGTCTGGGAAATCTTAAAGAACCCGAGAGTAACTAAAGGCCTTTCTTGCACTGATAAATGTTAGCGTTCATGAGACCAACATCAGAACTCTAAACAATGGTGTGCATGTCAAGGTTACCAGGAGAAAGTCAGTACTCTCCAAAAATTAAATAAACATTGGTGCTAGTCTACAGTTTGCAAAAGTGGATAAGCCAAAAGGATGTTGTGGAAAAAAGTTGGGTAAACTTTTTGGCATGAATGAAAAGTGCGTAAGGTATTTACCCATGTAGTAGGGCTGTATTGTTATTATCCTTCTCATCTTCTCATATTTCTCATCTTATTTTACCAATTTTTCTATTGGTACCTTATGATTAATCACTTATTTGTATCTTGTGATTTATGATTGTATCTTATGATTTATGATCTATGACTTATCATTTTGTGGACTGTATGTACACTGAGAGCTTATGCACCAGAAACAAATTCCTTGTGTGTCCAATCACACTTGGCCAATAAAGAATATAAAGAATAAAGAATATTCTTATCTCATCTGTGAAACACAGTGATGGAAATTTCACAGTCTGGGTCTGCTTTGCTGCCTCTGGACCAGAATGGCTTGCCATCATTGATGGGATTACAAATTCCGAATTATACAAGCAAATTCTGTATAAAACTATGAAGCATCTTTCTCTGAGCCAAAGCTCAAGAGAAAGTGGATCGTGTAGTAAAACAGTGACCCCAAACAATAAGATGTATCATCAAAGAATGATTAAATGTTTTGAAATGGCCAAATCAAAGTCATGACTTCAATCCTAGAGTAATGATTTGGGAGGACCTGAAGTGAGCAGTTCATGTGAGGAGGCCACCAATAAACCTAAATTACAGCTGTTCTATAAGGAGAAATGGGCTAAATTCCTCCAAGCCGATATGCAGGACTGAGCAACAGATATTGGAAATATTTACATGAAGTTCTTGCTGCACAAGGAGACCATACCAGTTACACCTACTTTTGCCACACACAAATATGTAACTTTGGGTATCATTAAAATAAAAATCTATGAAATCAGGACTATGCACATTCAGTTTCCACTGATTCCATTTCAATTAACCACCCCACATTTTTATATTTTTTTTAAAAAAACTAAATAATCATTATTTGAGGTTGTATACAGGTAGTGTTCGACTTACAACAGTTCATTTAGTGACCATTCAAAGTTACAATGACACTGAAAAAAGTGACTTTTGGCCGTTTTTCATACTTAAGACCATTACAGCATCCCCATGGTCATATGATCAAAATTCAGACGCTGGGCAACTGACTCATATTTGTGACAGTTACAGTGTCCCAGGGTCATGTGATCCACCTTTTGCAAACCTTCCAAGAAGCAAAGTCAATGGGGAACCCAGATTCATTTTACAACCGTGTTTACTAACTTAACTGCAGTGATTCACTTAACAAATGTGGCAAGGAAGGTCGTAAAATGAGGCAAAATTCAATTAACAAATGTCTCACTTAGCAACAGAAATTTTGGGCTCAATTATAGTCATTAAGTCCAATATACTGCCTGCATATTCAACATTTCTGCATAATGCTCCTCGTACCATCTGTAATACGATAAGTCAAAATATATGTATTTCTGAACTAAAATATATTGTAAATTATTTAGAAGCGATGCATAATCTGTATTAAACATGATTTAAAGGAGGAGCTCTGTCAATTCAAGAGAGTACAAATTAAAGTTTTAAAAAAGCATAAAAAGAACAGCACAGAAATATAAATAGGTATGGCATTGTACAGCTGGAATTAGAAGAAAACAAGATTGTACCAGGAATGTGGAAATAGAACAATAGAGTTGGAAGGGACCTTGGAGGTCTTCTAGTCCAACCCACTGCTCAAGCAGGAGACCCTATGCCATTTCAGACAAATGGTTATCCAGTTTCTTTTTGAAAGCCTCCAGTGATGGAGCACCCACAACTTGTGAAGGCAAGCTATTCCATTAGAGTGACAGCAATGTATGACACTACCTTCTAACAAATCATATTCTTTGGGTACCAAGCCCACATTTTTCACATAACCAGTAGGGGCCCTGAGACCTAATTTGTATGCTACAACTGAACCTTCAGTGTGTACAGTAAATGCTCTATTGCTGCTCTATTGCAGCCCTTCCCTCGTTGCGCACGGCTCATTTCATCATTCTCAAGAGAGATACACGATATCATTTGTACCTGATCGATATGTTCAGTGGTAACCGCAGCTATTCTGTCAAGTAATAGTGTACAGCGGTAGTTGGTTCCAAGGAGAAAGGATGCAAACTTCACTACATTTGACCATGTAATCTGATCTCTCAACTGACGTAAAGTAATTATGGTCTTCTCGAGAAGCACTTCTTGAAACCATTTTC
>NW_015389575.1:143883-147755 GCF_001527695.2 Protobothrops mucrosquamatus
GGGAGAAGTGGAAGAAATAGCTGTAAAAGCGGAAATTGGACTGGAAACAACTAAAGAAAATTTACAAGGATACAGAGAAGAGGCAATGATGGACTTAGCTGTGACTTTGGGATGCAATTATAATACTTATAGAAATGGAAAATTATGGTATTGCACATCAAGGGAAGCAGTTGGGGGATATTATTGCTTATTTTTTAAGGGTATTTTGTAATGTTTATTATTTTAAAAGATCACAAACATTTGATTATGATATTAATTGAAGGGGTGATGGTATATTATATATAAGTGTAGGGGTGATGAAATATATTACATATAATTGATAAATTGAAGATATGGCACAGTTTCTTGTATGATGAAGAGATTGGGAGGATGGATTGGTTATATTTAGATAGATTATATTAGCTTATATTTGAGTATTTTTTTTTTTATGAGTTAAAGTACGTTTATATTAGATTAGTTTATAATGGGTAGTTTTATATAGACTTGGGAAGATGAATGTTTAATCCTGTAATCAGTTCTGGGAAGTCCGGGGGGGTTAGGTGGGGATGGGGGTGGGAGGAGTATAGAAATAGAGTTACTAGAATTGACCTAAGGGGAAGTAGGATATATTAAAATAATAATAGATTAGTTATATGTATAACTGAGTTAATTATATTGAAATAATTTGAATTGTACAAATATGATTTTGTTTTGATTAATTGATGGCCTTGCCACCATGTAAAATAAAACTAATAAAAAATTTTGTTGAAAAAAAGAAAAAAAAAATATATAACCCGCAAGTATTTAGCCTTCTTCTCAATTTTAAAACCTGTTTTATTCATCGGGGTTTCTTGATCAAACGTGGTCATATTTTTATTTGACATTTTTCTTCTTTGCTTATTTATTTTAAAATCCAGCTAATGCACCAAACTCTTTTAGTTTCTTCATTAAATATTCTATACCATTCTTGGGTTCTTGTATAATCAAGGTTAAAGCATTAGCAAAAGACCCTATTTTATAAGTCTTTAAATTTTCGGGCCTATTGTTTTCTCATCCTGTCTGATATTTCTCTTCAAAACTTGTAGAACTAAAATAAAAAAGCAGAGGTGACAAAGGACATCCTTGTCTACAGCATGATCCTAAGTGTGTCTAGCTATTGCAAGTTTTTACTTCTGAGAAATACATTTAGACTTGGACTATAATACTAGGTAAGTAGTATAACATGCAGTGTTACATGTTGACTAAATTATACCTGGACTAAAGAAACTACAGGTACTTCTGCTATTATAACAGAGAGTAAATGTGACAGAAGTAATTGTATCATGCTTAAATACCGTAACTATGTCATAATTTTTAGATGAGAATTTTAGTGAAACAAATATTACAAATCTGCAACAACAAAAAAGCTGGTCACAGACCAATGACTTAAAAAGTCTGTAGGGGAAAAAAGTAAGTTAATATAAAAGTAAGCATCCTACATTCTTTACCCTAATTCTGATCAGGACATTATGTCATTGGATTTCAAAGAAAGGACCATAAAATGAGGGGTATTAACAGTCCTACATTCCTTATTATGCTCTTGAATATAACCATGACATAAAAATGTAGTAATGAAAACAGTACAGCTACTGGGAGAATTATTCTGAATATGTAAGTTTCTCTCAGAAANCATTAACTAATTCAAACTGCATTCCTAAAGGAAACAGATAATAAAAGATAGATGTGATATCTAAGTTATGCCCTTCTGTCAATGGAAACTATTTCCTAAACATTGCTGGTCCCTAAACTTCTTACAACTGTCTGTCTGTCTGTCTATCTGCAGTTTTGATCAATAGAGGGACATGTAGGTAGATGCTACTCAAATAGAAGAGAAATGATACAGGGGCATGAACGTGGTTTGTTCGTGTACATAACAAACACTTGGAAGTTCAAACAGAACTTTCCAGGTGAGTCGGTCTGTTTGAACCCTACTTTAATACAGAAATACAACATGCACTGGAAGTTGGGAGAAGGAGCTATTGAGTTCAAAATCTTCATTTTTATTTTTCAAATAGCTGTCACTACACGTTTTTTGAAAATAAAAGTTTTTTTAGAAATAATTTATTTTTCAGATATTGTATGAGTTAGCTCAGAGGTTCCCAATTGGGGGCGGGAGAAATATTCCAGGGGGTGCGAAAACTTGGGTTTTCAAAATTATAGTGTATACGCATAATTTGTTGCCGTTGTTTCAAACTTTTGTAAGGGGTGCAAGAATATATCAGAAGAGTTAAATTTACAGTTCTGTCATTTTTTGAAATCAGACCTATATTTCATTAGTGCTCAGCTGTGACGTATAGGTTTCCTAGAAAGTCTGAACAAGATAGATTCACCATTTTATATTCCTTTACGCTCATCTAATGTTTCTAACCCCATGAGACACAATCCTGAATTCATAGATTGAGTAACTATATGTGCTGGAAAAAAATGTACCTCCTTACCAGATTGATAATTGTTGTAATTTGGAATATATGTCAGATTTGGGCCAATGCAGCATGGCTAGCACATTTGTCACTCTCAAAAGCTCAAATGGTTTATACTGATCCAAGTATTTGTGAAAGAGGGATACAATCCTGAAAGCCAAAAAGATACACATTACAAAATTACATTTCAAGTTAGAATGTTCTTTAGAGCGACCCATTCCATTATTCATACCAGACAACAAGCAGCAAAGCACAATTTTAAAACAAGTAGACATAACCCATCTCTTTCTTTAGCATCTTGCAGCAATTTGTATTTAATTCTTAGTTTTTTTGGCCTGCCATACAGACTAGAAATTTTTTTTTGCTTTTATATAAATTATGCATTAGTAGTATAGTACTGTCTGGAATAAAAATAACATCCTGGTTAACACCTTCATCCTAATCATTGCAATTTCACGCAGCAATGACAACTGGAGTTTTTCCCCATTTCAATAATGTCCTTCCATATTTTGAGATAATTATTCTGAAATAACATAAAGTTCCATATACAGTTCAATATAACCCGCAAGTATTTAGCCTTCTTCTCAATTTTAAAACCTGTTTTATTCATCGGGGTTTCTTGATCAAACGTGGTCATATTTTTATTTGACATTTTTCTTCTTTGCTTATTTATTTTAAAATCCAGCTAATGCACCAAACTCTTTTAGTTTCTTCATTAAATATTCTATACCATTCTTGGGTTCTTGTATAATCAAGGTTAAAGCATTAGCAAAAGACCCTATTTTATAAGTCTTTAAATTTTCGGGCCTATTGTTTTCTCATCCTGTCTGATATTTCTCTTCAAAACTTGTAGAACTAAAATAAAAAAGCAGAGGTGACAAAGGACATCCTTGTCTACGGCATGATCCTAAGTGTGTCTAGCTATTGCAAGTTTTTACTTCTGAGAAATACATTTAGACTTGGACTATAATACTAGGTAAGTAGTATAACATGCAGTGTTACATGTTGACTAAATTATACCTGGACTAAAGAAACTACAGGTACTTCTGCTATTATAACAGAGAGTAAATGTGACAGAAGTAATTGTATCATGCTTAAATACCGTAACTATGTCATAATTTTTAGATGAGAATTTTAGTGAAACAAATGTTACAAATCTGCAAAAAAAAAAGCTGTTCACAGACCAATGACTTAAAAAGTCTGTAGGGGAAAAAAGTAAGTTAATATAAAAGTAGGCATCCTACATTCTTTACCCTAATTCTGATCAGGACATTATGTCATTGGATTTCAAAGAAAGGACCATAAAATGAGGGGTATTAACAGTCCTACATTCCTTATTATGCTCTTGAATATAACCATGACATAAAAATGTAGTAATGAAAACAGTACAGCTACTGGGAGAATTATTCTGAATATGTAAGTTTCTCTCAGAAA
>NW_015389576.1:0-4115 GCF_001527695.2 Protobothrops mucrosquamatus
CCTCCCTCCCTCCATTCCTTCCCTCCCTCCCTCCCTCCGTGCCTATCCCCCTTATAGAAGAGCAGCGAAGGTGGCAGACTAAAGTGGGGAGACCCAGTCTGTGGTCCCTCTTCAGCCATGAAGCCTCCCGGGCTGACTTTGGGTCAGCACCTCCCTCCCTGCCTCAGAGCCCTGTGTGTGTGTGTGTGTGTGTGTGTGTGTGTAGGGTTGCCAGGTCTGTTTCCAAAAAATAGCAGACAAGCGGGAGGGGGGGTGTTAAGTAGCAAAAAAAGTAGACTGTACAGCTTTAGATTACGTACCATTTCATCATAAAGCTTTCGAATAAAAAAAATGTCCACTATTTTGTGAAAAAAAATAGTGAACATAATGTGAAAAAAGTGGACTGTCCACTCAAATAGTGGACACCTGGCAACCCTATGTGTGTGTGTGTGTGTGTGTGTGTGTGTGACAGACCTGTTCAAGACCCCTCCAAGTCACAGCCTCTCCCTGCAGCTGCCCCCCCCCCCGCTGGTCTTTCCTTCCCACCCTTTGCAGTCCCTAACCTTCGACCTTCACCCTGCATTGGATTGAGTTTAGCATCCTCCACTTCCTCACCCCCAAATCAGGTTCAAGGCAGTCCGGGGGGGGGGGGTTGGGGAGACCACTAAGTAATAGCCCCCAAAGGGGGTAATTGCAAGGAGTCTGGGGGGGTGTCCGTTGCCCTCTTTTTAAGCCTTCCCCTTCCCCCTCCCCCGCAGACCCCTCCCCCCAGCAAACTCTCTTTCCATTTCAACAAGGTTTCCTGCCTGAGCAGGGGGTTGGACTGGATGACCTCCAAGGTCCCTTCCAACTTTATTATTATTATTATTAACAACCTGCCTCCAGAAACGGTGAATGTTCCAACACTGGAAGTTTTTAAGAAGAGACTGGACAGCCCTTTGTCTGAAATGGTATATAGGGTTTCCTGCCTGAGCAGGGGGTTGGACTCGATGACCTCCAAGGTCCCTTCCAACTTTTATTATTATTATTATTATTATTATTATTATTATTATTATTATTATTATTATTATTATTATTATTATTATCATCATCATCATCATCATCATCATCATCATCATCATCACCACCACCATCATCATCATCATCATCATATTATTATTATTATTATTATTATTATTATTATTATTATTATTATTATTATTATTATTATTATTATTATTATTATTATTAAGATTCAAAGCAGGGAGGGGCCACTGAGCGATCCTGGGCCAATGCGCCCCCCCCCGCTTCACCCCACCCCCTTCTTTTGCTGCTGGAAACCCTCATAACTCAGCTACATCATATATTTCCCCCCCCCAGGGGTCTTTAAAACTAGCAAGGAGCAAATTAGCTCCATTAAAACAAATAGCAAGCAAAAGGATCCCATTAAGCTGTGCGTTTTCAGTTCGCTCAGATTCCTCTCCCTCCGCCCCCCCCAACCCCCTTCAAATGGAAACCGAGGAGCTTAATTTTGGAAGCCGGTGTGAAACTTACTATAACCCCCCCCCCCTTTGATAATTAATTTTAGTACGGTTTCATTATCAGTTATTTCCTCGGAAAGAAAAGCTTATCAGAAAGGTAAGCGGCACCCAGACGCCAAAAGCCGTCAGCGTCTTATTGAACAGACTGGGCTTTCCCGGTCTGGAGACTGCCTGCCAGAGAGGCTGGACTTCAGATCCCATCATCCACAGCTGGGGAGGGGGGACGGGGGGCGTTTGGGAGAAGAGTCCACTGGAATCGACTGGCAGAAGACGAGGGGGGCTGCCTTCCAGTTTGGCTGGCTTCAAGAAAGGGTTGGGCCGAATTCCTGGGTACCTTTGATAACAGTGGGAGGACCCAGAAGGTCATCTATATAATAATAATAATAATAATAATAATAATAATAATAATAATAATAATAATAATAATAATAATAATAATAATAATAATAGAGTTGGAAGAGACCTTGGAGGTCATCTAGTCCAACCCCCTGCTCAGGCAGGAAACCCTATACCATTTCGGACAAATGGCTGTCCAGTCTCTTCTTAAAAACTTCCTGTGTTGGAGCATTCACCACTTCTGGAGGCAGGTGGTTCCACTGGTTAATTGTTCTAACTGTCAGGAAGAAACTAAGAAGTTTCTCCTTAGTTCTAGGTTGCTTCTCTCTTTGATTAGAATAGAATAGAGCTGGAAGGGACCTTGGAGGTCTTCTAGTCCAACCCCCTGCTCAAGCAGGAGAACCAACAAGTGACTGTCCACTCCCTTCTTAAAAACCTCCAGCACCCACAATTTCTGAAGGCAACTTCTGTTCCACTGGTTAATTGTCCTCTCTGTCAGGAAGTTTCTCCTTAGTTCTAGGTTGCTTCTCTCCTTGATGAGTTTCCATCCGTTGCTTCTTGTCCTGCCTTCAGGCGCTTTGGAGGATAGCTTGACTGCCTCTTCTTTGGGGCAGCCCCTGAGATACTGGAAGACTTACTATCCTGTCCCCCCTCGTCCTTCTCTTCCTTAAACTAGACCTACCCAATTCCAGCAACCGTTCCTTATATGTTTTAGCCTCCAGTCCCCTGATCATCTTTGTTGCTCTTCTCTGTACTCTGTCTAGAGTCTCAGCATCTTTTTCACATCGTGGTGACCAAAACTGGACTCAGTATTCCAAGTGTGGCCTTATCAAGGCCTTGTAAAGTGGTATTAACGCTTCACGTGATCTTGATTCTCTCCCTCTGTTAATGCAGCCCAGCACTGGGTTGGCCTTTTTGGCAGCTGCAGCACACGGCTGGCTCCTATTTAAATGATTTTCCACTAGGACTCCGAGGTCCCTCTCACAGTTATTACTATTGAGCAAGGTACCCCCTATACTATACCTATATAATATAATAATATACTATACTATGCTATATAATAATAAACCCTTTATTATCAAAGTATAACATGCATACAGTGAAATTGGCTGAGCCTCCCTCTGTGCCCACCCCCCTCTGACCACAAACTCACGGTGACTACAAACCCCCCAACTTATTTTACCCTGTGAACTAATTGGACCTCACGCCGGCCTCGCGAGTCTGTCATGCATAAAGTTATGTCCCATTCAGAAGCCTGACGGCCCATGGATAAAAGCTGTTCTTCCAGCCTGTTGGTACGGCTGGCTATGTTTCTGTATCTCCTACCCGATGGTAGGAGAGTAAAAAGGTACCCACCAGGGTGTGAGTCATCCCTGAGAATTTTCCTTACTCTGCCAAGGCAACGGGCCCTGGCAATGTCATCCAGTGGAGTCAGGGAACAGCCCACGATGTCTTGTGTCGTGCCCACCACCCCTGAAATACTGGGAGACTGGTGAGCTTTCTGGTCCAGTTGGTGGACCATTGGTGGAAGAGGCTGCTAGATGAGACACCATAGGTGCCAATCAAAATAGGCTTTCTGGTGTTGATTTCCTGGTCTGGTCAACCTGGTGACGCTGATGTTGATCTTCTGGAATGGAGCTGCCGTGTCTCCTACAAGGTCAACCTCCTTCCTCCCCACAGGACCAATCCGTTTCCTCGGAATAACAGAGCTGGGAGGGACCTCGGAGGTCTTCTAGTCCAACCTCCTGCTCAAACAGCTGTCCAGTCTCTTCTTCAAAACCTCCAGTGATGGAGCACCCACAACGTCTGGAGGCAAGCAGTTCCACTGGCTAATTGCTCTCACTGTTAGGAAGTTTCTCCTTAATTCCAGGTTGCGTCTCTCCTTGATTGAGTTGGAAGGGACCTTGGAGGTCTTCTAGTCCAACCTCCTGCTCAAGCAGGAGACCCTAGAATAGAATAGAATAGAATAGAATAGAATAGAATAGGAATAGAATAGAAATTAGAAATATAGAGTAGAGTAGAGTAGAGGAGTAGAATAGAATAGAACAGAACAGAACAGAATAGAATAGAATAGAAATATAGAGTAGAGTAGAGTAGAATAGAATAGAATAGAATAGAATAGAATAGAATAGAATAGAATAGAAATATAGATTAGAGTAGAATAGAGTAGAATAGAATAGAATAGAATAGAGTAGAGTAGAGTAGAGTAGAGTAGAGTAGAATAGAATAGAATAGAATAGAATAGAATAGAAATAGAATAGAAATATAGAGTAGAGTAGA
>NW_015389576.1:4348-9513 GCF_001527695.2 Protobothrops mucrosquamatus
TAGAATAGAATAGAATAGAATAGAATAGAATAGAAATAGAATAGAAATATAGAGTAGAGTAGAGTAGAGTAGAGTAGAGTAGGGTAGGGTAGGGTAGGGTAGGGTAGAGTAGAGTAGAGTAGAGTAGAGTAGAATAGAATAGAATAGAATAGAATAGAAATAGAATAGAAATATAGAGTAGAGTAGAATAGAATAGAATAGAAATATAGAGTAGAATAGAATAGAATAGAATAGAATAGAATAGAATAGAATAGAATAGAATAGAATAGAATAGAGGTCTTCTAGTCCAGCCCCCTGCTCAGACAGGAAACCCTACACCATTTCGGACAAATGGCTGTCCAGTCTATTCTTAAAAACCTCCAGTGACGGAGCACCCAAAACGTCTGGAGGCAGGTGGTTCCACTGGTTAATTGTTCTCACTGTCAGGAAGTTTCTCCTTAATTCCAGGTTGCTTCTCTCCTTGATGAGTTTCCATCTGTTGCTTCTTGTCCGGCCTTCAGGTCCCAGGGAACAAGAGCTCTTAGCCCTGCTGACAGTGGGATGTCCCGGTAGACTATCTACTGAAAAACTGGGAAACTTCCTGGTGCAGTTGGTGGGGCCACTGGTGGAACAGGTTGCTGCATGAGATGGCATAGGATCCAATCTCAATCTCAATCAAAAGTAAGTTACCTGTGGAATTGATCTACCTGGTAGGGTTGATATTGACCTTGCCTCTTTCATTGCTTCTGAAATGGAATATTCTGTTCTACTCTATTCTATTCTATTCTATTCTATTCTATTCTATTCTATTCTATTCTATTCTATTCTGTTCTGTTCTGTTCTATTCTGTTCTGTTCTGTTCTGTTCTGTTCTGTTTTTTATATTCTATATTCTATCCTATTCTATTCTCTATTCTCTATTCTCTATTCTCTATTCTCTATTCTCTATTCTCTATTCTCTATTCTCTATTCTCTATTCTCTATTCTCTATTCTCTATTCTCTATTCTCTATTCTCTATTCTCTATTCTCTATTCCGTTCCGTTCCATTCCATTCTCAATAAAAATTCTATTCTATTCTATTCTATTCTATTCTATTCTATTCTATTCTATTCTATTCTATTCTATTCTATTCTATTCTTCCCGGTGCAGTTGGTTGTCCACTGGGAGAAGAGGCTACTGAAAAGGACGGTCCAGGGTCCCCCCCATCAGAAACAGCTTCTGTTCTTCTGTTACCTGCCAGGTGTCACCAAAATCTACCAGCCTGCAGGCTCATGCCCTCCCCACACAGCGTCCTCTGCAGTAAGTCCTCGACTTATAACAATCGAGCCCAATGTTTCTGCTGCTTTGTTGTTAATTGTGAAGTCGTGTCCGACCCATCGTGACCCCATGGACCACGTTCCTCCAGGCCTTCCTGTCTTCTACCATCTTCTGGAGTCCATTGAAGCTCACGCCTCCTGCTTCAGGGACTCCATCCAGCCCCCTCCTTCTCTGTCGTCCCCTTCTTCTTCTCTTGCCCTCCATCTTTCCCAGCATTAGGCTCTTCTCCAGTGAGTCCTTCCTTCTCATTAGGGGGCCAAAGTCCTTGAGTTTCAACTTCAGGATCTGGCCTTTTCAAGAGCAGTCGGGGTTGATCTCCTCCAGGACTGACCGGTTGGATCGCCTTGCAGTCCAGGGGACTCGCAGGAGTCTTCTCCAGCACCAGAGTCCAAAGGCCTCCATTCTTTGGCGCTCGGCCTTTCTTACGGTCTGCCGCTAAGCGAGACATTTGTTAAGGCAGCTGTGCCCCATTTTTACAACTTTTCTCACCCCAGTGGTTAAGTGGATCACTGCCGTTCTTCTGTTAGCCCCACAGTCGCCAAGTGAATCCAGATTCCCCGCTGAAGGTCGCAAAAGGGAAAATCACCCGACCCTGGGAATTGCAATGGTCATAAGTACGAGTCAGTTGCCGAGCGTCTGAATTTTTGATCATGGTCACTGTGGGGATTGCCGCAACAGTGGTGAAAAAGTTGTCTTTTTTCCCCCCCAGTGCCATTGTGACTACGAACGGTCACTAAACGAACCGTCATTGAGTTGAGGATATCTGGATCAGGGAAGACTGAACAGTTTATGGGAAGATTTGAGATGGAAGTAAAGCGCAATTTGATCCTCCGCGCTGTCAGTCTGGGCCCATCCTTGATTTCTGCTTTCTACAGCAGAGTGAGACGTCAGAGAACGGCTGTCATAAACACAAATAAAATAACACACCGGGGATACGCCGATAAACGGAGAGCTGCGAACCTAACATTTTCCCAGGCTGTAACGCGAACAGGCTGGGAGACAGACAAATCAATATTTCACGCACAAACGCCAGTGATGTGCGCACCCGTGAAGCAGATGGGGCTGGAGACTACTGTGGGAAGTCAGAGCCCCAGAGAAGGAAATATTAAAAGGGCAGAAATATATATATTTCCTCAAAAGTATTTTAAAAAGCAGAAACCAACTTTGGCTCCAAATCTCTCTGCCCCAAGCAAGACCTAGCCCCATACAAATGCAGATGTAAAACCATCAGAAAGTTGAAGCCAGAGCAATCAAGAAGACAAGGAGAAAAACTGCATGCCCCACCCAAACTCTAGGAGTCATTAGCCCCATCACCTGGGAAGCAGGATATGATAATAGGATTAAACCACAGATATCAAGGCCTAGAAAAACACTCAGAAATAGCCTCAAAGTCCATGCCACAGGAACAGGAAACTATTCCAAGCAGGGCTAGAGGGGGTATAAAAAACCTTCTACCCATGTGCTCACTCTCTTTCTTCTCCTCTGCTCCTTCTTGCAAGGACCATCTTTCTTCTGCAATAAACTGTAACCTTCTTCCCAAAGCAGTCGCCATGTTTGCTTATTTATTCCCGGCTTGGATGAACCAGGATGAAGACTTACTTCTAACACTACGAAAGCAGGAAAGAAAACTGGTTTGTCTACCGCTTGGGTTAAAGTGCAAGTATTCTGCATGTGTGAACAGGGGCCGCAAGGGTGTATTCATCGATGCTGAACGGCCAAACCCCGAAATGAAAGATTCAGCGGTGTTTTTCTCAAGCATGGGAAATTTCTGGACTTCAAGATGTTGAGACCTTGGACAAAGTGCAGAGAAGAGCAACAAAGAGGATCCAAGGCCTGGAGGCTAAAACATGAGAAGAACGGCTGCGGGACTTGGGTTTGGCTAGTCTAAAGAAGAGAAGAAATAGGGGAGACGTGATAGCAGTGTTGCAGTATCTGAGGGGCTGCCCCAAAGAAGAGGGGGTCACGTTATTCACCAAAGGACCTGAATGCAGAACAAGGAACAATGGATGGAAACTGGTCAAGGAGAGAAGCAACCTGGAATTAAGGAGAAACTTCCTGACAGTGAGGACAATCAACCAGTGGAACAGCTAGACACCAGAAATCATGGGCGCTCCATCATTTGAGGTTTTTAAGAAGAGGCTAGACAGTCAGTTGTCTGAGGTGGTATAGGTCCTCCTGCTTGAGCAGGGGGCTGGACTAGAAGACCTCCGAGGTCCCTTCCAGCTCTGTTATTCTATTATTCCATGGAAGGAAGGAAGGAAGGAAGGAAGGAAGGAAGGAAGGAAGGAAGGAAGGAAGGAAGGAAGGAAGGAAAGTGAGAGGGAGGAAGGAAGAAAGGAAGGAAGGAAGGGAGGGAGGGAGGAGAAGAGAAAGAGGCAGGAGAGAGGGAGAAAGGAAGGATGGAGTAGAGGAGGGAAAAAGGAAGGTGAATGGGAGGGAGGAAAGGAGGATGGGAGGAAGGAAAGAGGGAAGGAAGAAGAAGGAGGGCTGGAGAGAGGGAGAAAAGAGGGAGGGAGGAAGATGGATGGGATAGAGGAGGGAGGGAGAAAGGAAGGTGAATGGGAGGAAGGAAGGAAGGAAGGAGTGGAATAGGAGGGAGGATGGGAGGGAGGGAGGAAGGAAGGAAAAGGAAAGAAGGAAAAGGAAGGAAGGAAGGAAGGAAGGAAGGAAGGAAGGAGTGGAATAGGAGGGAGGATGGGAGGGAGGAAGGAAGGAAGGAAGGAAGGAAGGAAGGAAGGAAGGAAGGAAGGAAGGAAGGAAGGAAGGAAGGGCAACTGATAGAAACTGACCAAGGAGAAAAGCAACCTGGAATTAAGGAGAAACTTCCTAACACTGAGGACAATTAACCAGTGGAACAGCCTGCCTCCAGAAGTTGTAAATGTTCCTGTCTGAAATGGCATAAGGTCGCCTGCTTGAGCAGGGGGCTGGACTAGAAGACCTCCAAGGCCCCTCTGTTACTCTGTCCTGTTCTGTCTTTTGCCAGGGCCCAGGGAGGTGGCACTGAAGCCCCTCTGAGCCCATTGCCCACGGGGCTCAAGCCCCCCCCCCCGGGCAAGCGAATGCGGGTGTCCTCTCTGATTTTCCTCCGGCCTTTGGCTGTGACGGGAAGGTTGATGCTTCCCCAGATGGGTCGATGGCGGTTCGGTGTCCGTTGTGGAATGATTGAGGCTGCTCGGCTGTTTGTCACCTTCCCTCCGAAGCTCCTGTCTCTCTCCCCCCCTCCTCCTGTCCTCTCCATCCATCCATCAGGCCATGGAGCTCGCTCTCTCTGACCGGGTTTAAATTAAGGCCCACCAGCTTTCCTGCAGCAAGACATCATTTTCCGAAGAAGCCCCTGGGGTCAGGGGCTCCTGACCTGGCAGCCGTGAGGACCACTGGCAAGACGGACGCTGGCCAAGTGAGAAATGGGGCCAGGGAGGAAGGGCAGGTGGGAGAGGGATGTGTGTGCTAGGAGGGGGCTGAGGGGGGGGTCATGTGCAAGAAGGGTGAGTGTGCCAGGGAGAAGGGTGTTTGTGCAAGGGAGGGGGCTTCATGTGCAAGAAGGGTAGGTGTGCAAGGGAGAAGGGTGTTTGTGCAAGGGAGGGGGCTGGGGGGTTCATGTGCAAGAAGGGTGAGTGTGCAAGGGAGAAGGGTGTTTGTGCAAGGGAGGGAGCTGGGGGTCTTCTGGAAGAGAAATGCGTGTGCCAGGAGCAGGCTGGGGATGGTCATATGCAAGAAGGGTGAGTGTGCAAGGAAGAAGGGTGTTTGTGCAAGGGAGGGGGCTGGAGGGGTTCATGTGCAAGAAGGGTGAGTGTGCAAGGGAGAAGGGTGAGTGTGCAAGGGAGAAGGGTGAGTGTGCAAGGGAGGGGGCTGGGGGTTCATGTGCAAGA
>NW_015389576.1:10521-13128 GCF_001527695.2 Protobothrops mucrosquamatus
AGGGGGCTGGGGGGTTCATATGCAAGAAGGGTGAGTGTGCAAGGGAGAAGGGTGAGTGTGCAAGGGAGAAGGGTGAGTGTGCAAGAGAGGGGGCTGGAGATGGTCATATGCAAGAAGGGTGAGTGTGCAAGGGGGAAGGGTGAGTGTGCAAGGGAGGGGGCTGGGGGTCTTCTGGAAGAGGAGGGGATGTGGAAGGAAAAGGCTGGGTGATTCTACGCAAGACGGACATGCGTGCAAGGGAAGAAAGGCAGATGTGCAAGGGAGGGGGCCGAGATCTTCCGCAAGGGGAGGTGTGCAAGGAATAGGCTGGGGGGGGGGGTTGGTGCAAGAAGGAAGTGTGTGCAAGGGAGAAAGATGTGTCTTCAAGGGAGTGGGCTGGGGATCTTCTTTAAGAGGAGTGTGTGTGTGTGCAAGGAACAGGCTGAAGCCTCCTGTACAAGAAGGGTGTGTGTGTGCAAGGGATGGGGCTTGGGGGGGGCACCGTTGTTAAGCGAATCACCGCCTTGTTAAGTTGATGCGACCGTCGTTAAGCCAATCCGGCTTCCCCCATTGACTTTGCTGGTCAGAAGCTCCCCCAAAAGGGATCTTCACATGACCCCGGGACACGGCGACGGTCATAAATGTGAGTCAGCGGACGAGCCCCTCAATGCAAATCACGTGACCCTGGGGTCAAAAAAACCGGTCGTTTTTTCAGTGCCGTTGTAACTTCAAGCAGCCACTAAGCCAACTATCGTAAGTCGAGGACTTCCTGTCCATTAGCCCAGGCCAGCCTGCCCAGGGACCTGTCAATCAGGGGTGGCCAGGGGGGACATGATAGCAGCCTTCCAGTATCTCAGGGGCTGCCCCAAAGAAGAGGGAGTCAAGCTGTTCTCCAAAGCGCCTGAAGGCAGGACAAGAAGCAACAGGTGGAAACTAATCAAGGAGAGAAGCAACCTAGAACTAAGGAGAAACTTCCTGACAGTGAGAACAGTTAACCAGTGGAACTCCTTGCCTCCAGAAGCGGTGAATGCTCCAACACTGGAAGTTTTTAAGAAGAGACTGGACAGCCATTTGTCTGAAATGGTATAGGGTTTCCTGCCTGAGCGAGGGGTTGGACTAGATGACCTCCAAGGTCCCTTCCAACTTTATCATCATCATCATCATCATCATCATCATCATCATCATCATCATCATCATCACCACCACCACCACCACCACCACCACCACCACCACCACCACCACCACTATTATTATTATTATTATTATTATTATTATTATTATTATTATTATTATTATTATTATTATTATTACTCTCGTTGCCCTTTCCCCAATCAGCAATTTGAGCCTGGTGTCTCACCCATGCCCACCTGCCCTGGTTCTCTTCTCCTTTTCCAGCCTTCCTCAACCCCCCTCTTTCCCCCCTGCTGTTAGCCAGGGTCCGGGGAGGGGTGGGCCAGGACCCTCATCCTCGCCCCATCCGCAGAGCCATCTGGCGCCATCCTCATTACCGCCCAGCAAGGAAGCAAGCGGCCTTGGAGATAAGGGAGGAAATTGCAATCCTGCAAAAAGAATAATAATAAATAAATGCCCTTTTTGAATGCAGCCCAACACAGTGCTGGGCTGCATTAACAGAGGGATAGAATCAAGATCACGTAAAGTATTAATACCACTTTACAAGGCCTTGGTAAGGCCACACTTGGAATACTGCATCCAGTTTTGGTCACCACGATGTAAAAAACATGTTGAGACTCTGGAAAGAGTGCAGAGAAGAGCAACAAAGATGATTAGGGGACTGGAGGCTAAAACATATAAGGAACAGTTGCTGGAATTGGGGATGTCTAGTTTAACAAAGAGAAGGACGAGGGGGGACATGATAGCAGTCTTCCAGTATCTCAGGGGCTGCCCCAAAGAAGAGGGAGTCAAGCTATTCTCCAAAGCGCCTGAAGGCAAAGACAAGAAGCAACGGATAAAGACTAATCAAGGAGAGAAGCAACCTAGAACTAAGGAGAAACTTTCTGACGGAACAATTATCCAGTGGAACAACCTGCCTCCAGAAGCTGTGAATGCTCCAACACTGGAAGTTTTTAAGAAGAGACTGGACAGCCGTTTGTCTGAAATGATATAGGGTTTCCTGCCTATATATAGGGGGCTGCAAGGCAAAAGAGATTGTAAAAAGTATAACTGTAGTATAGCAGTTAAAAATGCCAAGGTGTAATCAATCAGACCGGTCTGTCTGAAAAACCTCCTGTATATACTCCCTTGACTCGGCTGGCAAAGAGGGAAGGAGAGCCTGTGGCTTGGTGGTTAAATCACTGCCTAGTATGTAAACTGCCCAGGTTCGAATCCCATAAAGGGTGTGGCTAACTGAAGAGAGCAGAATGAGCTCGAAATGGCCATCTTAGTCTCCCAATTTAATTCTTTAACTCTTTATCAGAAAAAGAAATTTGGATTTGTAAATGTTTCGCAGTTGCGACTTGAGCCTGCTTAACGCCCCTAGTTGGGGGCTGCAAGGCAAAAGAGATTGTAAAAAGTATAACTGCAGTATAGCAGTTAAAAATGCCAAGGTATATATTATATCTCCAGCCTCCCACGGAAGGGGTTTCTCCAGCATATAGTGAAAAGAGTCAA
>NW_015389576.1:14821-31869 GCF_001527695.2 Protobothrops mucrosquamatus
TGTGTGTGTGTGTGTGTGTGTGTGTGTCTCCACTTATCGATCCTGGTAAGACGGTAATTCACCAAAGGGCCCTCAGCATCCCCGCTGAAGCTTCGTCAGACTCAATATTAATTATAATAATGAACCAGCATAAACAAGGAACTTGGCTGGCAGCCCTGGCAATTCCCCAAATGGTGAAGGGGGGAGGAAGGGAAGAGGAGGGGAGGGGAGGGAAGAGAAGAGAAGAGGACAGATGGGGATGGGAGGGGAGAGGAGGGGAGGGGGGAAGGGGGGAGGAAAGAAGAAGGAAGGAAGGAAGGAAGGAAGGAAGGAAGGAAGGAAGGAAGGAAGGAAGGGGAAAACTGAAGGGAAGGAGGGGAGTGGGAAGAAGGAACGAAGGAAGGAAGGAAGTGGAAAACTGAAGGGAAGGGAAGGAGGGGAGTGGGAAGAAGGAAGGAAGGAAGAAAGGGAAAAACTGAAGGGAAGGAAAGGAGGGGAGTGGGAAGAAGGAAGGAAGGAAGGAAGGAAGGAAGGAAGGGGAAAACTGAAGGGAAGGAAAGGAGAGGAGTGGGAAGAAGGAAGGAAGGAAAGAAGAAAGGGAAAAACTGAAGGGAAGGAAAGGAGGGGAGTGGGAAGAAGGAAGGAAGGAAGGAAGGAAAGAAAGAAAGAAAGAATGAAGGGGAAAACTGAAGGGAAGGAGGGAAGTGGGAAGAAGGAAGGAAGCAAGGAAGGGGAAAACTGGAAGGAAAGGAAGATAAAAGAAAGGAAAGACCCAAAGCACATCCTAGCCAAGGATTGGAATCCGGGTTCCAGCTCATCCTGCATGGGGGCAGAGTGGACAACCCGGATCTCTTCCCTGGGTCGGGCCAGGCCAGAACCCAGAGCTGAAGGGCAGGGTTAAGAAAGAGATAGTCCATGGTCCCCAACCCCCAGTCCATGGACCCACACCGGCCCGTCGCATGCCGGCAACCGGTCCATGCAAACAAGCAAAGCATCCCCTCCACGGGACGCAGGCAGCAGGCGAAACCACGCAGCCTCCGGTCCACGGAAAAAACCTCTCTCCCAGGAACCGGTCCCTGGTGCCCAAAAGGCTGGGGGCCACTGGACTAGTAGCTGGACTAGCCCACCTTCCTGCCGATGACCCTCAGCTGCCTTGCAAGGGGGCATCGCCAAAGCTGGCTGGCGATGCTCATGGAGTGGGGGGGGGTTCAGCCCACGTTCTTCTGCTCCAGCAGGAGACTTGGGGGGGGGGACAGGGAGCCCCTTTGACTACCTAAATTGAGCCAGACCCTTTTGCCCACCCAGCTGCAAAGAGTCCACATCGCCCTTTTCCATATCCGTCGAAAATCTCAAACTACAGTTCCTATCGTCCCCAGCTTGATAAGGCCAGTGAGTTGGGAGCAGCAGGATCTGGGTTTCCCAAGAAACAGACCAGGATCTTAGTCAATTCTCACCTGGAGATGCCGAACAATGAGAATATGGGGGCTTTGGCAGAAAAAAGTCTGATTCATGCCTCTCCAGGCAGAAATCCAATCAGTGTAGCCTCTCCCTCTCTCTCCCCTCTCCCTCTCTCTCCCTCCCTCTTTCTCTCTCCCTCTTTCTCTCTCTCTCTTTCTCTCTCCCTCTCTCCCTCTTTTTCTCTCTCTCTCTCCATATCTCCCCCTCTCTCTCTCCCTCCCTCTTTCTCTCTCCCTCTCTTTCTCTCCCTCTTTCTCTCTCCCTCTCTTTCTCCCTCTCTCCCTCTTTTTCTCTCTCTCTCCATATCTCCCCCCTCTCTCTCCCCCTCTCCCTCCCTCTCTCTCTCCATTTCTCCCTCTCTCTCCCTCTTTTTCTCTCTCCCCTTCTCTCTTTCTCTCCCTCTCTTTCTCTCTCCCTCTCNTCTCCCCCTCTCTCTCTCCCTCCCTCTTTCTCTCTCCCTCTCTTTCTCTCCCTCTTTCTCTCTCCCTCTCTTTCTCCCTCTCTCCCTCTTTTTCTCTCTCCCCCTTCTCTCTTTCTCTCCCTCTCCTTTTCTCTCTTTCTCTTCCTCCCTCTCTCTCTCCCTTTCTCTCTCTCTCTTTCTCTCTCCCTCTCTCTCCCCCTCTCTCTTTCTCTCCCTCTTTCCACCCTCTCTCTCTTTGTCTCTCTCTCTCTCTTTCTCTCTTTCTCCCCCTCTCTCTCCCCCCCTCTCTCTCTTTCACTCTCTTTCTCTCTCCCTCTCTCTTCCTCTCCCTCCCTCTCTTTCTCTCTCAATCCCCCCCTCCACATGTTTGAAAGGGGTAGGGGTCTCCTCCTACGGCCGTGACCCCTGGTGGGCAGAATCCAAGCAGTCAAACCCGTGCTGGCATTTCTTTGATGGATTGGCTAAACGGTAGTGAAGTGTCTTAAGAGGCGGGACTCAGAAAAGATGAATCTCTCAGGTCTTGGAAGGTAATTTTTTTCCCTGGGGCTCCGTTGGACGTTCATCTTCCTGGTGGATGGGGCCCTTGATTGGACATGACAGGAGGGCTTGCCCTCTATAAGGCAGAAAAATAGAGATATATCCCAGCACTGGCAGGTACAGTGGTTCCCAGCCTCAGCAGGCTTTAAGAGGGGAGGGCTTCCACTCCCAGAATCCCCCAGCCAGCCTGCTTTAAGAGGGGTGGGCTTCCACTCCCAGAATCCCCCAGCCAGCCTGCTTTAAGAGGGGTGGGCGTCCACTCCCAGAATTCCCCAGCCAGCCTGCTTTAAGACGGGTGGGCTTCAACCCTGGGGAATTCTGGGAGCTACGTTCCCCGTCTTAAAGTTGCTGAAATCTGACAAACATTGAGCTAATGTAAGCGAGCGCAAACATGGGTACAAACTGGCTGCTTGGCGTTGTAGTCAGGACTACATAACCCTCGGGACACCCCCCACCCCACCCCAATCAGCAGAGAACGGACCCACACAACTTTGACAGCCTCTTTGTTGTTTACGCCTCAGATATTTTTTGGTGAATATGGAACTGGACTTGGAGAGCCCCTTGTCTGAAATAGTAACTGGGTCTCCTGCCCGAGCAGGGGGGTTGGACTAGATGACCTCCCGGGTCCCTTCCGGCTCTCTTATTTTGTTCATAAGCAGATCCCACCTGTTACCCTGGCCTGACGCCCATCAGGTCTTGCCCGATTGGGTTGAATTGCCGTTTAGATAAGCAAGGGAACCACCGCCAATATCAACCGTTCGATAAGCTGACAATCAATGTCTGTCTGTAAGAAAGACGGTCTATCGAAGTAGGGGCTTCCGTAGAGCCCCGGGGTTTTTAAAAGGGAAGCAACATGGCGACATTCCAGCAATTTGGTGCCGAAACAAGGCCAGAATCCCTGTCCGGATGGAGGCTGGTGAAATTGGCATGGTACAAAGGGCTTAATCTGCTTATTTGGGGATGATGGGTCTTGAATTGGCAGGCCTGGTTTGAGGCTTTAGAAGAGGGGCGTCCAACCTTGGCCACTTTAAGACCTGTGGACTTCAACTCCCAAATCCTGGGAGTTGAAGTCCAACAGGTCTTAAAGCGGTCAAAGTTGGCTGACTCTGCTTCGGATGCTTTTGTGTCTTTTACTACAAATTGCACAAGGTCTTATTTTAATCCGAGTAGCCCTCGACTCAATTAGTGGCCATTTGAAGTTACAACAGCCCGGGAAAATAAGCAACATACGACCCCGGTGGTCACGTGACCCAAATTCAGACGCTTGGCCCCTGACTCGTACTTACGACGGTCGCAGAGTCCCGGGGTGTGTGTCACATGATCCCCTTTTTGCGGACTTTCATGACCAGCACAGTCCACAAAGAAGCCCGATTTGCTTCACGACCGGGTTACTCACTTAACGGCGGCAGTGATTCGTTTAGCGACGGTGTCAAGAAAAGCCGTAAAAGGAGGCAAAATTTACCTCACGATTCTCTCTCGCTTCGCGAGGGGAATGTTGGGCCTCCCTTGTGCCCGTGCGTAAAAGGACTACCCGTGTTGCTCGGGGCCTGGAGTTGTGTTTTAGCACAACAGGCGGAGTGGAAATGATTGAAATCCAATGAATCAATAAGAATTATGTAATCGGCCCTTAATAATCCCTCTCCGGGTTTGTTTTGTTTTGCAAAACGTCTCCGTTCTCGGCTGGTTGCCATTCCTGCGGTTTTTCTAGGAAAATCTCAAGCGCTATAATTCTTTTTCCCCCCAATAAAAGAGTCTTTTGGATCTGACAACCGGATTCTTTGGGATCAAATTACAGAATAATCTGAGCCTCAGAGCCGAAGACGAGTGGACTACAACTCCCAGAATTCCCCAGACAGCCATGCTTTAAAATGGGTATAAGTTTTCCTGCCTGAGCACGGTATAGGGTTTCCTGCCTGTGCAGGGGGTTGGACTAGATGACCTCCAAGGTCCCTTCCAACTTTATGATGATGATGATGATGATGGATAGACTTCCACTCCCAGAATTCCTCAGCCAGCATCATTTAAGACGAGTGGACTTCAACTCCCAGAATTCCTCAGCAAGCATCGTTTAAGACGAGTGGACTTCAACTCCCAGAATTCCGCAGCCTGCATGCTTTAAGATGGGTATAGGGTTTCCTGCCTGTACAGGGAGTTGGACTAGATGACCTCCAAGGTCCCTTCCAACTTTATTATTATTATTATTATTATTATTATTATTATTATTATTATTATTATTATTATTATTATTATTATTATTATTATTATTATTATTATTATTATTATTATTATTATTATTATTATTGTTGTTGTTGTTGTTTTGTTGTTGTTTTGTTGTTGTTGTTGTTAATATTGTTATTATTGTTAATATTGTTAATATTGTTATTATTGTTATTGCTATTATTATTATTATTGTTATTATTATTATTATTATTATTATTATTATTATTATTATTATTAAGATGGATAGACTTCCACTCCCAGAGCTCCCCAGCCAGCATCGTTTAAGACAGGTGGACAGACAGGTAGATATTTACTCCCAGCCCCCCCCCCCAAATGGGCATTAAATAGGGCTGAGGCTTGAACCAGAACCTCACCTTGACCCCTTCAGCCACCCCAGTTAAGCCCTGCCTGGTTTCCATTTTCTATTTTCCAGGTCTGGTTCAAAAAAATAAATTAAAAAAAGCTGGCTAATAGGCAAAACGACCTGGATATTTTGAGGGTGACCTTCCTGGGCAACTCCATTAGCGGCTGTCCATCTCGGGAGGGATGGCAGCGAGGCTGAAGGACAGGTAAGGAGACTCGGAATGGGCTTAACCCTTTCAACGCCGGCCCCTCGGCTCAGAACAGCCTCCGTTCGTTTGACCACGGCCGGTTTTGCGAAGAGGGCCTCCCAGGCCGTCCTCTGATTGACAGGAGAGGCGGTGATTCTAGCTTGCTCCGTACCCCTAAAGCCACCTGTGTCAGTCACAAAAGTTGGGCGCAAATATTGCAGGACTGGACCAATCACGGTGTGGCCCCTTTGGCCCCCTGGATTGGGGACCTGATTTTCTGACAGTGAGAACAATCAACCAGTGGAACAGGAGTTGCCTTCAGATGTTGTGGGAGTTTCATCACTGGAGGTTTTTAAGAAGAGACTGGACAGCCTTTTGTCCGAAATGGTCTAGGGCAGTGATGGCGAACCTTTGAGAGACCGAGTGCCCAAACTGCAACCCAAAACCCACTTATGCATCGTCGGGTGCCGGGTGGGTGTGGCCCATTGGGTGGGCGTGGCCCATTGGGTGGGCGTGGCTGCGGTAACGGCAGACTGGGTGGGACGAAAAAGTTCAATCAATCAATTCCAACTTTGCAAGATCTTTTTTTTCCCGCGAGAAGTTGAAATCGACTGATTGAACCTTTTTTTTTTTTTGCACCTGGCAGCGGAGGCCTAAAGCGAAAAGGTTTTATAAAACCCAGCTGAAGGCCTAGGACTGGGGCGACGGCGCGCGTGCCCACAGAGAGGGCTCTGAGTGCCGCCTCTGGCACCTGTGACATAGGTTCGCCACCACTGGTGTAGGGACTCCTGCTTGGGCAAGGGGTTGGACTAGATGACCTACAAGGTCCCTTCCAACTCTGTTATTCTGATACTGACAGTGGCCTTGAAAACGAACAAATGAACGAACGAACGAACGAACAAATGAATGAATGAACGAATGAATGAACAAACAAGCAAACAAATGAACAAATGAACAAGTGAACAAATGAATGAATGAATGAATGAATGAACGAGTGAACGAATGAATGAATGAACAAACAAACGAATGAATGAATGAACGAATGAATGAACGAACGAATGAATGAACAAAAAAACAAATGAACAAATGAACAAATGAACAAACGAACAAATGAATGAAAGAATGAATGAATGAATGAATGAATGAATGAACGAATGAACGAACAAACGAACGAACGAACGAACGAATGAACGAACAAACAAACAAAAAAACAAATGAACAAACAAACAAATGAACGAACGAATGAATGAACGAACGAATGAATGAACAAACTAAAAAGCAAACAAATGAACAAACAAACAAATGATCGAATGAACGAACAAACAAATGAATGAACGAATAAACGAATGAACGAATGAACGAATGAACGAATGAACGAATGAACGAATGAACGAACGAACAAACAAACAAACAAATGAACAAATGAACAAACAAATGAATGTTTCAGTGTTGCCAGACTGGCTCCCAGCCGCCTTCAGAAGCCACCTAGAAGGAAGAGATTCATCTCGCCTCTGTTTACAGGCCTGACTCTCGTTTATGGCAGGAAAATTTAGCCTGACATGAAATCTATATGCTGTTGCCTTCCAATTCAGCCCCCTCATCCCCTCCTTCTCCTGGGTGACCGCCTAACATTGATTTGCATCCTGGTTATCACTCGGTTTGCGTACTTGGAAAGCTCTCCGCAGGCCGGGTTGCCAGGAACGAGTCCTCGGGCACAAATCCCCAGCCTTTTTAGCACCTGTCCATCAGGTGTGCGTGTGTGTGTGGGGGGAACCTGGGAGGAGAGGAAAGGCTTAGGGCCACTGAGTTGTGGTGGAAATAATCGTAAAACAAGCTACAATTCCCTTCGCACCCATCTGTTCTTGCTCTGGGTTAAACAACAGGCGGGAGAGCAGCCAGTGCCAAGGAAGGTGATTTACGGGCTAAACTTCAACAAAAAAAAAAGGTTGTTTTTGGCTTCAAATATGGGGGGAAATCGGGGTGGGGGGGCAAGGAAGCGCTCTCCGGAGATGGAAGGAGTTGTAGGAAAACAAAATAGCCACAACAGCAGATCGGTCCTGTTGTGTTTTGCCATTTCCTTCCCCCCCCCCATTTTTTTCCTGCGCCCAAGCAATTCCACTTTCTGTCGCTCGCTCCCTTCGCTGGTTATATTTTTAATTTTTTTTTATTTTTATGTTAGGTCTGAAATTTATATCCTTTCTTTCCTCCCCCACGTGGGACAAAGCGGTTATGTGGATGAATTGCGAGAGGAAAAGGCGTCCCGGGGCCTGCCGGTGCTCTCTGCTCAAAGTTGGCGTTGCCAAAGAACGCCGAGGGCGAGCCTGGTTCTGCCATGCTCCCGGTTGAACCTCATCCTGGCAAAGGTTGGACTTGGGCTGTTGTGGTCCCCAAGTTGCTTTTTTTTTTTTTTTTGCTTTTTTGCCTTGAAGAGGTTTCACTTCTCATTCCGAGGAGATTCTTCGGTTCTGACGGAATGGTGGAGGAGGGAAGGATTTGAGTTCCTTGCAGTCATCCGGTCGTTGGTACTCCGTCTGAGAGTCGTTGAAGCTGCTCGGAGGATTATCCGTGCTCTCGAGGTCCCCCCAATAGTGCAAATGCAGGATGAAAAAGTCCAGCGTTTCCAAGAAGGCTCCATGCACCCATTTGCACTGTTTGCACTGTTTGGGTGACCCTGAGGGTGCAAATAAGAATAATAATAAAGTTGGAAGGGACCTTGGAGGTCATCTAGTCCAACCCCCTGGTCAGGCAGCAAACCCTATACCATTTCAGGCAAATGGCTGTCCAGTCTCTTCTTAAAAACCTCCAGTGTTGGAGCATTCACAGCTTCTGTAGGCAGATTGTCAATAATAATAATAATAATAATAATAATAATAATAATAATAATAATAATAATAATAATAATAATAATAATAATAATAATAATAATAATAATAATAATAATAATAATAAAGTTGGAAGGGACCTTGGAGGTCATCTAGTCCAACCCCCTGCTCAGGCAGGAAACCCTATACCATTTCGGAGAAAGGGCTGTCCAGTCTCTTCTTAAAAACTTCCAGGGTTGGAGCATTCACAGCTTCTGGAGGCAGGTAGTTCCACTGGTTAATTGTTCTGACTGTCAGGAAGTTTCTCCTTAGTTCCAGGTTGCTTCTCTCCTTGATGAGTTTCCATCCGTTGCTTCTTGTCCTGCCTTCAGGCGCTTTGGAGAATAGCTTGACTCCCTCTTCTTTGGGGCAGCCCCTGAGATACTGGAAGGCTGCTATCATGTCCCCCCTGGCCACCCCTGATTGACAGGTCCTTGGGCAGGCTGGCCTTAAAGGGCCAAGGTTGGAGACCTGGCTGAGGAATTCTGGGAGTTGAAGTCCACAGGTCTTAAAGGGGCCAAGGTTGGACCCCCATGTCCTAAAGGAAGGTACATTTCCCCCCAATAATAATAATAATAAAGGGGGGGGAGCACAAGGCAGGAATTCGCCCTCTGAAGCTGAATTTCTGTAAAGCGCGTCGCACGGCGGAGATAAAAGTCTCTGTCAAACTTTGATGGATTCCAGTCTGACAACCCAGCTCTGAGGGCAGTTTATGGTTGATATATTTAAAACCATAAAAAGAGGGAAAGAAATCTGTCGTTTAGAGGGAAAATAACCCCAGTAAAAACCTACATGTTTATTTATACGCCATCGCACTCAGCACTGAGGTCCGGAAAGAACCGCTGGGGAAAGGCGGGCCGTCACAGAAACGGAATAAATAACTAAATAAAAGAGGAAAGGCAGGTGTCACGGGAGGGAAAGGTGGCAGGGGGTCCGCGTCATGGGGCAGGCCTCCAAATAACCTCCAGGAAGGCCTTCCTTCCATCAACTGGACAGCCCCTCCACCCCTGTTGTTGGTGTGGTTCTCCTTGTGGGCACCTTTTCCACCACCAGAAGGTCATTTGAAGGTGTGGGGGACCCCATCAGTGTAGGAGGCCCAGGAGGGCTCTCTCTCTCTCTCTCTCTCCCTCTCTCTCTCTCTCTCTCTCTCTCTCTCCCTCTCTCCCTCTCTCCCTCTCTTTCTCTCTCTCTCTGTGTGTGTGTGTATGTGTGTGAAGAGAGAGAAAAGAGGGAGGGAGGATGGAAAATGGCAAGGAGGGAGGGTGGGTGAAGTCAGACAGGAAGAAAATAAGGGGGGGAAGGTGGAAGGAAGGAAGGAAAGGAAAGGAGGGAGATGGCAGGGAGGGAGGGAGGGATGAAAGGAAGGCAGAGGGAAGGCAGAGAGGAAGAAAATAAGGGAGGGAAGGAAGGTGGAAGGGAGGGAGGGAGGGAGGCAGGAAAGAAGGAAAGAAGGAAGGAAGGAAGGAAAGAAAGAAGGAAGGAAGGAAGGAAGGAAGGAAAGAAGGAAGGAGGGAGGGAGGGAGGAAAGAAAGAAAGTAGGAAGAAGGAAGGAAGGAAAGGAGGGAGGGAGGGAGGAAGGAAAGAAAGTAGGAAGAAGGAAGGAAGGGAGGGAGGGAGGAAGGAAGGAAGGAAAGAAAGAAGGAAGAAGGAAGGGAGGGAGGGAGGAAGGAAGGAAGGAAAGAAGGAAGAAGGGAGGGAGGGAGGGAGGAAGGAAGGAAGGAAAGAAGGAAGAAGGAAGGAAGGAAGGAAGGAAGGAAGGAAAGAAAGAAAGAAGGAAGAAGGAAGGGAGGGAGGGAGGGAGGAAGGAAGGAAGGAAAGAAAGTAGGAAGAAGGAAGGAAGGGAGGGAGGGAGGGAGGAAGGAAAGAAAGTAGGAAGAAGGAAGGAAGGGGGGGAGGGAGGAAGGAAAGAAAGAAAGTAGGAAGAAGGGAGGGAGGGAGGGAGGAAGGAAGGAGAGGGGGAGCGACTGTGGGATTAAGGGAGGGAGGGAGGAAGGGAGAACAAGGGAGACAGAATAAAGGCTGCTGTAACCCCCCTCTGTCAGATCTGCTCCTATTCCTGGCTGGGGAAAAGGGGGGAGCCGGAACGAAACCCTCCCCCCAATCTGTTGCTGATCCGCACCAACAAACCCTACCCCCCCGGTGGGGGCAGCAGCGCTTTCCCGGCCCGCCTGGATCTCTTTCTCCTGTCTTTGTGGGGGGGGGGGGGCTGATGCGCCCCAGATTGCCACTCTTCCCGGCTCCTCCTGCCAAGCCATTGTTCCTTTTCATTTCGCAATCAGCCCCTCTTGGCAGAAACAGCAGCTTCCCCTTCCTTTGTCTCCCCCCCCCAAAAGCCCCCCCACCCTTCATTAGCAGTCTGCAAGCAGAGCGGGGGGGGGGAGAGAGAGAGAGAGAGAGAGAAAGAGAGAGAGATTGAGCCCGATTAGACCTATTTGAACATCACGATATTAAAAAAGTTCCATTTTTGCCGACCAAACGCCCAGCTTCCCTGCAAACACAGCCCCCCCCCACGCAGCCCCCCCCCCCACGCCACTCCCTCAGTTGCTTCGTTATTGCATTAAACCCTGACGGAGCAGCCGAGGATGAAAGGCGTTGCGTTCCGATGGGGAAGGGGCTTCGCGTTGCGAAGAGGCGGGGGAAGGGGAAGCCGCCGCGCCTGGAATTGGAGACCCCGGCGCTTTCCAAATAGGGGAGGGGGCGGCACAGAGGGTGGCAGCCAGGACGAGCCGTTTGGCTGACCTCCCCCGCCCCCTTGGGCCATGGAGGGGGGCTGCTTACTGGACAGTCACTTGTCTGAGATGGTATAGGTTCTCCTGCTTGAGTGTGTCTGTGGGGAGGGGCTGGACTGGAAGACCTCCAAGGTCCCTTCCAGCTCTATCCTATCCTATCCTATCCTATCCTATCCTATCCTATCCTATTCCATTCCATTCCATTCCATATTTTCTATTCTATTCTATTCTATTCTATTCTATTCTATTCTATTCTATTCTATTCCATTCAATATTTTCTATTCTATTCTATTTTCTATTCTATTCTATTCTATTCTATTCTATTCTATTCTATTCTATTCTATTCTTTTCTTTTTTCTATTGTATTGTATTGTATTGTATTGTATTGTATTGTATTGTATTGTATTGTATTCTATTGTATTCTATTCTATTCTATTCTATTCTATTCTATTCTATTCTATTCTATTCCATTCCATTCCATATTTTCTATTCTATTCTGTTCTGTTCTGTTCTGTTCTATATTCTATTCTATTCTATTCTATATTCTATATTCTATATTCTATATTCTATTCCTGTCGGGGACCCCCCCCCCCCACACTTCCCCCACTTGACCGGATGGGCTGCTTCTGTCCTTGCTCCTTGCAAGCTTGAGTCTCGTCTCTGATTTATTGGCAAGCTTTTCTATGCCACGTTTTGGAGGGGGCAAGGGGGGCAGCCGTGGCTCCGCTGGGGCCAGGCAACACCGAGACTCAGCCGGACGCTCCAATCGAAGATCCGAAGGACAAATTGGATGAGGAGTTACGAGGCCGATGATTCATTGTGCTTCTCTGGTTCTTGCTGGGCAAATGGATTAAGTCGAGTAGTAAATCTGTTGTAGTTTTAGTAAAACATCCCTTTGGTTTGGTTTGGGGTATTTAGAGCAAAGAGAGGGAGTCCAGGGCTCCAAGGAGGGGCAAAAAAGTTAAGATGGCTGCTATTCACACAGGCAGTCCTTGACTTACAAATGTTCACCTTTGTAGCATCCCCACGGTCACCCGATCCAAATCCGGACGCAACTGACTCATGCTTACGACAGTCGCAGCTTGCCAAGGTCACGTGACTCCCCCTTTGACAAGCAATGTCAACTGTGGCGATTCCCGTAACGACCGTGGCAGGAAAGGCTGTAAAAACGGGGCAATGCTCGCTTAACAGGTGTCTTGGTTAGCAACAGAAATGCTTGGGGCTCAATTGTGGTCGTAAGCCGAGGACTACCTGAACACTCTTGCAGTCCTGCCCTTTTCTTGGCTGTGCCAAGAAAAGACCCGGTTGGGGTGTCAACGATTCAATTGCTGTCATTTTCTTGACACACACATCCCTTCCCGCTGTGGGAGATGAAAATATAGCCCCCTCCTCGTGTAACATGATGAGGCTGGAGCAATCCTGTGACAGGGCCCACAGTAGTGATTTAAAACAAAGCCTTAACTTGAACTTTAGATTGTTTCACAATACGGACGTATTATTTGTAATCTGCTGAGCTTTATGAAATTGCAAAGCAGGTAGTCCTGTGTATATTTGGAACAGGAGTATTGTCGCTGTGGGAAAAGAGGAACTGAAAGTAACAGAGGGATAGAGGTTTCAGATGTACACGGGGCCGGTCAGCACAAAAGAACAAGGAACTGCCTTTGCAGAATAATGACCATGTGCGGGTGGTCGTTAGAAGAAAAGTATAAAAATGTAAGGGCCATGGTTTTCCCGGTTGCAATGTAGGGCTATGAAAGTTAGATCATAAGAAAGGCCAAGCGCCAAAGAATGGAGGCCTTTGAACTCTGGTGCTGGAGAAGACTCCTTCAAGTCCCATGGACTGCAAGGCGATCAAGCCAGTCAGCCCTAGAGGAGATCAACCCCGACTGCTCTTTAGAAGGCCAGATCCTGAAGTTGAAACTCAAGTACTTTGGCCACCTAAGGAGAAGGAAGGACTCCCTGGAGAAGAGCCTAATGCTGGGAAAGATGGAGGGCAAGAGAAGAAGGGGACGAGAAGGAGGTGGCTGGATGGAGTCACTGAAGCAGCAGGCGTGAGCTTAAATGGACTCCAGAAGATGGCAGAGGACAGGAAGGCCTGGAGGAACGTTGTCCATGGGGCCACAGTGGGTCAGACACAACTTTGCAACTAACAACGACATAAAAATGTTAGTTTAAGTCTAGCTCGGGGCCACTGGCCTATAGCTGTCCTTTTGGAATCTGCTATGTCACTGGACCTCATTGCAATGGATTATTAATGTAAGGGATGTTATGTTATTATGCTTGCGATGTTCCAAATTCTCAGCAAAATAAACCTCCGAATCTTAAAGTAAGAAGCATTGTTTTGTGTTGCTGTTTATTGTCTTTTTCATTGGGTTTTTCCAGGACACCGCAGACCCCCCCCCACCTTTAAGAAGGTCTTTAACCTTGTCCTCCTCAAGAGGAAGCTTCTTCCTTGCGTGTGGATTTTTTTGGGGGGTGATGGTTGGATTCCCCCTTGTTTGATTTAAAATCCAGGCCTTCCTGTGTACAGGTAGTCCTTGATTTACAACCGTCCGTTTAGTGACCGTTCAAAGTTACAACAGCACCAAAAAAAGCAATTTACGACCATTTTTTTCCACCCCGTCGCAGCATCCCCACAGGTCACGCGGCCAAAATCCACAGGCTTGGCCACTGACTCGCATTTATGACAGTCACAGCCTCCCGGCGTCACACGATACCCTTTGGCAACCCTTCTGACCGGCAAAGTCAGAAGGTGGGGAAGCCAGATTCGTTTAACAACCGTGTGACTCACTTAGCAACCACGGAGAATCGTTTAGCAACAGCGGCAAGAAAGGTCATAAAATGGGGCAAAAATTCACTTTGCGAGTGTCTTGCTCAGCAGCAGAAATTTTGGACTGGATTGTCACCATAAGTCAAGGACCACCGGTTATGGCAGTGGTGGCGAACCTATGGCATACGTGCCAGAGGTGGCACTTGGAGCCCTCTCTGTGGGCACACGCGCCATGCCCCGGAGATGACAACCGTCCCTCTTCAACCAGCCACCCGCTAACTTGCCGAAGTCCCACATGGCCGGATGCATCCCAGCATGGCTGGTTTCCCTCCCCCCCCGTCCCATCCCTCCTGACCTCGCATGCTCTCCTTTTCCCGGGCACGACCCACTGCATCGCCTCCTCAGCTGTCGGCCATCTGTCCAGCTCAGAGGCGGCTTCTCTGAACTTCTGGTGGCGGGCTGCGAAGGCCCAGAGTGCGCCGGATGAGGGTCCAGCAGGCTGTGGCTGCTGACAGACACTGTTGGCCCCCATGCACTCGCTGGCCTCTGTGTGCGGGGGCCGATGGTGTCAGGCAGCAGCCGCCCCGGCCCCTGCCTCACCTTGCAACAATGGCACCCCAGCCCTACCTCGCCTTGCCTCGCCTCACCCCCCTGCCCACTGCCCCACCTGCCAGAGACCCCCTGGATCTACCCAAACCCTGCCAGGCCCCCACAGGCATCCCTCCCCACAAGCAACATCAAGGTGACCACGCCCACCTTGGCCACACCCACCCAGTCTGCCATGACCACCACAGCCACGCCCACCCGGCACCCAGTGATAAATAAGTGGGTTTTGGGTTGCAGTTTGGGCACTCGGCCTCTCAAAGGTTCGCCATCACTGGGTTATGGGGTTAGGGTGGAGGGCAAAGTCTTCAGACCCCTTGCAATCCAAGAGGGAAGAAAGGCCAGGTTTGCTGAAAAGGGAATTTTAAAAATGAATACAGACAGCTCTCCCGGTGAAAGTAAGAGCAGCCTAGATCCGTGAAGCCAGAAACTGTATCAGGTAATCCCAAATCCCACTTTGTGGATTTCAGCCTTCCCCAACGAGGCTTTTTCTCTTTCCAAGCTTGAAATGCAGTCTGGGATTTGCATAATTTGCTAAACTAGGCTAATATGGAGGGTGTGCATGTGTGTGTGTGTGTGTGTGTGTGTGATCTAGGCTCCTGTCCAGGGTGGCTTCCATCCTTCATCTAAGCATGAGCCTCATCGCCCCGTTAAGCAGGTGCTTCCTGCCTTGCCCCCCCCCCCCAGTCCGGTAAATTCGCAAGACTCTTTACTCGCCGTGTATATGTACACATCCGAACTAGACTCTGTGTTGTTTCTCTGGGTCGTGGGTATGTGGGTATGTGCATAATTTTTCTCATGTTTATGTAGTGGATATTGGAGGTGGTTATCCTTGGAGAGCTGAAGGCAACAAAATTTCATTTTAGTGTATGCTGCTCAGCGTACATTTAAAGTGTCAAAAAGTCCTATTCCTATTCTATTCTATTCTGTTCTGTTCTGTTCTAGTCCAGTCCAGTCCAGTCCATATTCTATTCTATTCTATTCTATTCTATTCTGTTTTGTTCTGTTCTGTTCTGTTCTAGTCCAGTCCAGTCCAGTCCATATTCTATTCTATTCTATCCCATAATTTTATTCTATTCTGTTCTTTTTTGTTCTATTCTATTCTATTCTATTCTATTCTATTCTATTCTATTCTGTTCTGTTCTGTTCTGTTCTGTTCTAGTCCAGTCCAGTCCAGTCCAGTCCATATTCTATTCTGTTCTGTTCTGTTCTAGTCCAGTCCAGTCCATATTCTATTCTATTCTATTCTATTCTATTCTATTCTATTCTATTCTATTCTGTTCTGTTCTGTTCTGTTCTAGTCCAGTCCAGTCCATATTCTATTCTGTTCTATTCTGTTCTGTTCTAGTCCAGTCCATATTCTATTCTATTCTATTCTATTCTATTCTATTCTATTCTATTCTATTCCATTCCATTCCATATTCTATTCTATTCCATATTCTATTCTATTCTATTTTCTATTCTATATTCTACATTATTCTATATTCTATCTATTCTATTCTGTATTTTATTATTATATATTCTATTCTATTCTATTCTATTCTATTCTATTCTATTCCTGTTTCTATTCCTGTTTCTCTTCTCTTCTCTTCTCTTCTCTTCTCTTCTCTTCTCTTCTCTTCTCTTCTCTTCTCTTCTCTTCTCTTCTCTTCTCTTCTCTTCTCTTTCTATTCTATTCTTCTTTAAATCTCCTGTATGCCAACTTGAACAAAGTCTTCCCACATGTTACTAAAGCTAAAAATGAGGCTTTGAACACTGTTACTTGGCAAATCAGTTCCTCCCCCTCAGACCCTAACGGCCATCTGGGTTTCAATTAACGATGTATATTTTAAATAAACAACTTACTCCTCCATTTCTGACGCCCTCCAAAAAATGTCCAAAAGTCAGCTTGGAGCCAGTTTCACTGTGAGGTCTTTGTGAATGCCATCTGCTTGGGAAAAAAAATGTCTCCGCGCTTTGCTTGGTATCTTCCACTCTCGGTGGGTGGCTAAAATTTCAATTTAAACTTGTTGTTGTTGTTGTCGTTGTTTTTAAAGTGTCACAAAAACGAGTTGGGCCCCAGGAGCCAGTTCCTTGAAGCTGCTGCAGTCCATTAGCTGGATTAAATAGAGGTAAATATGTAGAATATAAGTACATGATCCAAGTATAGAAGTATAAAGTATGCTCCAACACTGGAAGTTTTTAAGAAGAGACTGGACAGCCATTTGTCTGAAATGGTACCATAGGGTTCCCTGCCTGAGCAGGGGGTTGGACTAGATGACCTTCAAGGTCCCTTCCAACATCATCATCATCATCATCATCATCATCATCATCATCATCATCATCATCATCATCATCATCATCATCATTATTATTATTATTATTATTATTATTATTATTATTATTATTATCATTATTAACAACCTGCCTCCAGAAGCGGCGAATGCTCCAACACTGGAAGTTTTTAAGAAGAGTCTGGACAGCCATTTATTCGAAATGGTGTAGGGTTGAATACTCATGGTTTTATTATAGTCAATTGTCCATGAGGTGGAGTTTGGATCAAAAAGTTGGTATTGTAGTACAGGATGTGAATTTGATTAAATAGATTAGAGATCAATCTCAAGCTCATATAAAAAGAATTTATGGTGTATTGGTTGAACTGGACTCGGAAACAGAATTGGTGAAGGATTGTATGATAAAATGGGCTCAAAATATAGAAGAGCCGATTTTACTGGATACACGGGAGACAATTTGGATTAGGAATGTAAAATTTACTCAAGCACAGAATTTAAGAGAAAACTTTTACAAAATGTTTTATAGGTGGCATTTGGATCCTCAAAAATTGTCTCGTATGTATCCTAACTTACAACCTAAATGTTGGAGATGTGGAAATTTAGATGCAACTTATTTTCATGTGTGGTGGACTTGTAGGATGGTTAA
>NW_015389576.1:33616-35554 GCF_001527695.2 Protobothrops mucrosquamatus
TCTTAAGGGCGCGGCGGAAGGAAGGGAGATCAGGGATCACCCTGATCTCTGGGGGCAGTTCATTCCAGAGGGTGGGAGCTCCCACAGAGAAGGCCCTCCCCCTTGGGGTCGCCAGCCGGCACTGTCTGGCCGACGGCACCCTGAGGAGACCCACTCTGTGGGAGCGTACAGGTCGATGGGGGGTAATCTGCGGCAGGAGCGTACAGGTCGATGGGGGGTAATCTGCGGAAGGGACCTTGGAGGTCATCTAGTCCAACCCCCTGCTTTGCTGGTCAGAAGGTCGCAAAAGGGGACCACGTGAGACTCCCGGGACGCTGCGACTGCCGTAAATATGAGTCGATGGCCGAGCGTCTGAAAGTGGATCACGTGACCCACGGGGGTGCTGCAACGGTCATTAAGGATGAAAATGGGTCGTAAGTCGCTTTTTCCAGTGCCGTCATAAGTCTGAACGGTCACTAAACGAACTGTCCTCGGCTTACTGCAGTTTGTCTAGCGACTGAAGTTGCAACAGCACTGGAAAAAAGTGAATTTTTCACACTTACGACCGTTGTAGGCATCCCCAGGTGGTCACGTGATCCAAGATTCAGCCGCTTGGCAACTGACTCCTATTTATGACGGTCGCAGCATCCCGGTGTGTGTGTGTGTGTGTGTGAAGTGACTTCTAACTAGCAAAGTCAATGGGGGAAGCAGGCAGGAAACCCTATACCATTTCGGACAAATGGCTGTCCAGTTTCTTCTTAAAAACGTCCAGTGTTATAATAATAATAATAATAATAGTAAAGTTGGAAGGGACCTTGAAGGTCATCTAGTCCAACCCCCTGCTCAGGCAGGAAACCCTATACCATTTCGGACAAATGGCTGTCCAGTCTCTTCTTAAAAACTTCCAGTGTTGGAGCATTCACAGCTTCTGGAGGCAAGGAGTTCCACTGGTTAACTGTTCTCACTGTCAGGAAATTTCTCCTTAGTTTCCAGGTTGCTTCTCTGATTAGTTTCCACCCTTTGCTTCTTGTCCTGCCTTCAGGCTTTGGAGAATAGCTTGACTGCCTCTTCTTTGGGGTAACGCCTGAGATATCGGAAGACTGCTATCATGTCCCCCCTCGTCCTTCTCTTCATTAAACTAGACAGACCCAATTCCAGCAACCATTCCTTGTATGTTTTAGCCTCCAGTCCCCTAATCATCTTTGTTGCTCTTCTCTGCACTCTTTCTAGAGTCTCCACATCTTTTTTACATCGTGGTGACCAAAACTGGATGCCGTATTCCAAGTGTGGCCTTACCAAGGCCTTGTAAAGTGGTATTAATACTTCACGTGATCTTGATTCTATCCCTCTGTTAATGCAGCCCAGCACTGTGTTGGCCTTTTTGGCAGCTGCAGCACACGGCTGGCTCCTATTTAAGGGATTGTCCACTAGGACTCCGAGGTCCCTCTCACAGTTGCTACTATTGAGCAAGGTGCCCCCTATACTATACCTGTACATTTGGTTTTTCTTGCCTAAATGTAGAACCTTGCTTTTTTCACCGTTGAATTTCATTTTGTTAGATAGCGCCCAGTGTTCATGTCTGTCCAGGTCCTCCTGTATCCTAATCCTGTCTTCTGGAGTGTTGGCTATTCCTGCCAGCTTGGTGTCGTCTGCAAATTTGATGAGTTCCCCATCTATCCCCTCGTCCAGATCGACTATTGAGCAAGGTACCCCCTATACTATACCTGTGCATTTGTTTTTTCTTGCCTAAAAATGTAGAGCCTGACTTAACGCCTGTGGCAAGAAAATGGGGCAAAACGGACCTGACCAAGGTCTCGCTTAGCAACATAAATTTTGGGCTCACTTCTCAAGGGTTACCTGTACGTCAGGTTGAGAAAGACAGGGCCGTTTAAGGACGGCCCATCGTAGCCTTAAATGTCCTGGAAATTAAAAAGAAAAAAGAAAAAGAAATCTTAGCAA
>NW_015389576.1:37591-40469 GCF_001527695.2 Protobothrops mucrosquamatus
TCTATTCTATATTCCATTCTATATTCTATTCTATTCTATTCTGTTCTGTTCTGTTCTATTCTATATTCCATTCTATATTCTATTCTATTCTATTCTGTTCTGTTCTGTTCTATATTCCATTCTATATTCTATTCTATTCTATTCTATTCTATTCTATTCTATTCTATTCTATTCTATTCTATTCTATTCCATTCCATTCCATTGTATTCTATTCTATATTCTATTCTATTCTATTCTATTCTATTCTATTCTATTCTATTCTATTCTATTCTATTCTATTCTGTTCTGTTCTGTTCTGTTCTGTTCTGTTCTGTTCTATTCTATATTCAACAATATTGCTTTGGAGAATAGGTGCCCCCCCATCCTTGTAGGACCCCCTCGAATATTGGAAGGCTGCTATCATGTCACCCCTAGTCCTTCTTTTCAACCATTCTTCCTATGTTTTAGCCTCCGGCCCACTAAATTTATTTCATTATAAATAAATACAAGCAACAGCTGTGATGATTAATCATGTAACAGTAAAGACAAGGAACGGGGCCCTTAATGCCTTCTGAGCAGCAGACCTGGGTACCTAGCCAAGGTTTTAGAACATTTATTGGTTTATTTTATAAAATTTATAGGACGTCCATGTTACCTGGATGGCTTTCCCGGAAGATAAAAACTATACTGTATAAACTAAAAACGTAAATAAATTAACACAAAGTCCCATCATGACCTACAAAAGACTAACATAGGCCCGACATGCCTACGTCCCATCTCTCAGTGCACAAATACACACAAACACAATAGTCGCACTCAGGTTGATGAAACTGTTTCAAACAGACTTTGAAAGCCGAACCAGCCCTGTCTGCACATCGGTCTGAATCAAGGCTGGGCATTTATAGCTAGTCCTTGTCTTAACAACAGTTCGTTTAGTGGCCGTTCCAAGTTACAACGGCACTGAAAAAAAAGGGACTTAGGACCATTTTTCACAGTTACGACCACTGCAGCATCCCCTTTGGCTCAGGTGATCCAAATTCAGAAGTTTGGCAACTGATTCGTATTTACGACCATTGCGGTGTCCCAAGTTCATATTTTGTGAACTTCTGACACGCAAAGACAATGGGGGAAACAGAGTCACTTAACAACTGGGTGATTAACTTATCAACTGCAGTGATTGACTTAGATTAGATAACCTTTAATCGTCATTTTTTTTTCCTGTGGGCACAAGGGCACACATTAAAAATGAAATTGAGTGGCTTGCTCTCAAAGTGTACACATACAGAACACACATTTAAAACATACTCTATACAACATATGTACAGACCTACACCCTTACATGTAAGTAACATGTAAATATTAATCACTGTCCATCTTGAGTACATAACGGAAGGAGGATGCTTTAGAGTTGACAAGGTTAATACTGTATGGAACAAAACTGTGACTGAATCTGGATGTTCTGCTTTGGATACCATGAAGCCCCCTCCTCCCAGAAGGTAACAAGGAAAACAGGTTGTGTAGTGTCCCAGACAATCTTGCAGAGTCTGCTCAAGCGACGCTTCTATGCTATGTCCTGGATGGGAGGGAGGGAACTGCCAATGATCCTTTCTACTGTCCTCACCACTCTCTGCACTGCTTTCCTGTCTGAAGCAGGGATGCTTCCAAACCAGACTGTGATGCTGTGTGACAGGATGCTTTCGATCGTCCCCCTGTAGAAAGTGGTCAGGACAGGGGAAGGGAGATGTGCTTTTCTCATGCGATGCAGAAAATGCAGGCGCTGCTGTGCATGCTTCACCAGTTTCTCGCTGTTGAGCGACCGAGCCAGCCTACTCGTTAGCTGCACACCCAGGAATTGGATGCTGGTAACCACCTCCACAGGTGAATCATTAATGCACAGAGAAATATGACTGTGCCTGCCTTTTCTGAAATCGACAATGATCTCTTTGGTTTTTCCAGTATTTAAAACTAGGCTGTTTTCCTGGCACCAGTTCACCAAACCCTCAAGCTCCTTGCGGGAAGCACCCTCATTGTCGTCATGAAATTGAAAAAAAAACAAAGCGGAAACAATCCAGGTGGATTGGACAGGAACAGCCAAAGGACCAGATGTGGGCCCAGGGCTTATAAAATGCCGACATCTGGTTTTGAACAATGCCTAGGAAGAATCTGGTACTTGAATTCCCTCAGGTAAGGTGTGAACGTGGCCTTGACCGAATCTGAATTCTTGCAGTGAGCTCATGGCTTATCCTGGAATCCTCCTGGGTACGAATCCACCACCACCACCCCCGTCCCCCCAGAGTAGGGCAACGGATGCCTAGCGGACTTTGCCAACTCCGCAGAGAAAGCGTCAGGCAGCGTCGGATCCATCTCTCCCCTTCATTCCGAGACTTGGGTATGTAGCCACATTAATTTTCACCTAGCGCTCAGAAACACACTGAGCCAGCGGTGGCCTTAGGAAAGCTCCAGCGAGGAGGTGGAGAAATGACACATCTCGTCAACAGGCAGCCTGCAGAAAGAAAGAAAGAAAGAAAGAAAGAAAGAAAGAAAGAAAGAAAGAAAGAAAGAAAGAAAGAAAGAAAGAAAGAAAGAAAGAAAGAAAGAAAGAAAGAAAGAGCAGAGATTATAAACCCTCTGCTTTTTGAGGGTGGGATCCTTCTGTTGGAGCAGATCTTTTTTTCCTTGCCACCTCCGCCTCTCACGCACCCCTCTGAGTCCTGCCCCCCCCCCCGCTAGGCAGGGAGAGCCGTTGGCTTTGAACTCTGACTTGATGATAATTAAGTTCTTTCTCTCCCTCCCTCCCCTACCCCTCCCACTTCTGCTGTGAGCACAGTGTGTTGCAGATGCAGCTGGCTGCAACCTTGGCATTTATTGAGTGCAAAGTAATAATTTATTGTCGTTGGCA
>NW_015389576.1:43758-46957 GCF_001527695.2 Protobothrops mucrosquamatus
GGAGAGGGAGAGAGAGAAAGAGAAGGAGAGAGGGGAGGGAGGGAGAGAGAGGGGGGAGAGAAAGAGGGAAAAAGAGGGGGAGAGAGGGAGAGAAAGAGAAAAAGAGAGAGGGAGAGAGAAAGAGAGAAAAAGAGAGGGGGAGAGAGAGAAAGAGAGAAAGAGAGAGGGGGGAAGGAGGGAGAGAAAAAGAGAGAGGGAGAGAGAAAGAGAGAAAGAGAGAGAGGGAGAGAGAGGGAGGGAGAGGGGAGGGAGGGAGGGAGAGAGGGAGAGAGGGGGAGAGAGAAAGAGAGAGAAAGAGAGATTGGAGGGAGGGAGAGAGAAAGAGAGGGGGAGAGAGAAAAAGAGAAAAAGAAGGGGAGAGAGAGAAAAAAGAAAGCGAAAGAGAGATGGGAGGGAGAAAGAAAGAGAGAAAAAGAGAGGGAGAGAGAGAGAGAGAAAGAAAGAGAGAGGGAGAGGAAGAGATATGATTCTGCAATCTGCATTTCAGGTAGCTGGAGAGGGAGGCCCCACTCCCCAGACCCCAAGCAGAATTCAGGGAGATTTAGAAATCGGTTTTTGACAGTGAGTGACAGCCGAGGGCTCCCCGGTGAACAGGTACAGACCCTCCCTGCCATTAATTGGCAAGGGAGGGACACAGCTGGATTTACTTCTGAGTAAACACATCAAGATTGAGTTGCCCGTGGCTCACAACAGGAGCCTCTTTCAGGGAACAGGCATCTGTTGCGAGGTTGTTGATAAGACGGGCCCGGCAAGCTAAGCGAAGGTTAAAAAGAAAATAAAGCCTTTGGTTGGGTGGTCTTTTTAAAAAGACACCCCGGGTATAAATCTCCAGAATGTGTAAATTGTGACTTTCTCAATCCTGGCAGTCCTGCGAAAGGGTTTGGGAGGGAATGGGTTTCTCGTGGTGCTTGCATTCTCACGACACCCCATAACCCGATCAGACAAAGACACAAAAGGCCTTGCACAGCCTGCCAAGCCGGGTTGGACTTAATCCTGGTTAAAGGTTTTTTTTTTCGTTTTGTTTTGTGTGTGTGGCTTAAGAGGATGCACGAACGCACAGCCCGCCGGGCGAGTCTGTGGTTCAACTTTGTTTGTGTAAATCCAGAAAAAAACGTCTTAATTTAGCCATCGGGTCAAGCGTCCTGCAGAAGGGCGGTCAATGCGTTTCAAAGGTTAATTGCTTCCCCATCGATACGTCAGGAGGAGAACAGCCGTGTTTCTGATTTATCGCCACGTATCGTTGAAATAATGAGACTGGGGGTCATTGAAACCACCAACTTGGGGGTGTCTTCGTGTAACATTTAAGCTTCCTGCCAAAAATAAAAAATAAAAAATTGCTGATTCTTACTCTTAAATATATATATATATATATAAGGTAACTCGGATTAGAGAGTGATGCTCGCGAAGGCTAAATGTGCCGTCTGGGAAATGGAATTCATGCCCTCCGCAATTCCTAAATAGCAACCTTCAAAAAAAGGGTTCAATTGCACGGTGGATTAAAAGCTCTAGATTCCGAGGGATTTAGCCAGCGATTAATCTGGGATTTTCCCTTCCCTGGCCTGGGTGCTCTTTCCGACTGGATCTATTTTCTAGAAATACATGAGAGTCGTGGCTCCTGGGTCGCTTTCCTTAATTGCTCAAAACGTCGGCCTGTTTGGCGTTGCGTTAACCGACATAAACCCAGGCTAGGAAAACCCTGCCAGTTGGGGCTCACGATTGTCTGCCAGGACAGCCAAAGGATCTTGAATGCTGCAGGAGAAGCATCCTTAGAAGGGCGACCTTCAGCAAAAATTCAGTTCAAGAGCCACCTTCTTTCCTTCTTTCCTTCTTTCCTTCTTTCTTTCTTTCCTTCCTTCCTTCTGTCCTTCTCCCACTTCCTTCCTTCCTTCTTCTCCCACTTTTCCTTCCTTCCTTCTGTCTCCCACTTTCCCTTCCTTCCTCCTTCTCCTTCTCCCTCTTTTTTCCCTTCCTTCCTTCCTTCCTTCCTTCCTTCCTTTCTTCCTTCCTTCTGTCCTTCCTTCCTTCGTTCTGTCCTTCTCCCACTTCCTTCCTTCTTATCCCACTTTTCCTTCCTTCCTTTCTTTTGTCTCCCACTTTTCCTTCCTTCCTTCCTTCTCCCACTTTTCCTTCCTTCTTCTCCCACTTTTCCTTCCTTTCTTTCTTCTGTCTCCCACTTTTCCTTCCCTCCTTCCTTCCTTTCTTTCTTCTGTCTCCCATTTTTCCTTCCTTTCTCCTTCTCCTTCTCCCTCTTTTTTCCTTCATTCCTCCCTCCCTCCCTTCTCTACTTCTCCCTCTTTTCCTTCCTTCCTTCCTTCTCCCACTTTTCCTTCCTTCCTCCTTCTCCTTCTCCCTCTTTTTTCCTTCGTTCCTTCGTTCCTTTGTTCCTTCCTTCTCTCACTTTTCCTTCCTTCCTCCTTCTCCTTCTCCCTCTGTTTTCCTTCCTTCCTCCCTCCCTCCCTCCCTCCCTTCCTTCCTCCTGCCCTCCCTTCCAAAGGACAGATTGCTCTTTCTCTCTTTCCTGATACAACAGGGACTTTATTTCTGGCTCAAGAACTGATGGCCAGGTAGATTTGGAGCCATCCGAGCCTCACCTGCTGCTTTATCGTCAGGCAAGCCATTTAAATACCAGGTACTCAGCTCAGGTGCCCAACTCCTTAGAAAGGAGGCACAACCTTGTGTGGACAGGAAGCATCCCTTTTCTAACGTGCCTGCTGTGGAACTGCACACCTGAAGTCCGGATTGTGGTTTTTTCCAAAGACAGCCCCCCCCCCCCCCAGGGATGCTCTTTAAAACGTCAGGGGCCACCAGCCCTATATTTTGCCTCCGGAAACCCACAGAAGACTTGCCTGGAGACGAGTCAGTGCTGCAGAATGTGCCAAACTGAGGTGGTTTGCAGTTCCTTGGTGCCACTTAAGCCCTGATCCTCTCCTTGGCCATGAATGGAGGATGAACGGATGGATTGACAGTTGAGGAAGAATCTGAGTTTCAGGTTTGTTACAAATCCCATTTCATCCTGGCAAACAGCTCCAGTATAAACTCTCTTCCCAGGCAGGCTGGCTCCAGTGGCACAATTTACTCGGAGGTTGTTGAGACTCATAATAATAATAATAATAATAATAATAATAATAATAATAATAATAATAATAATAATAATAATAATAATAATAATAATAATAATAATAATAATAATAATAATAAT
>NW_015389576.1:47474-52702 GCF_001527695.2 Protobothrops mucrosquamatus
ATAATAATAATAATAATAATAATAATAATAATAATAATAATAATAATAATAATAATAATAATAATAATAATAATAATAATAATAATAATAATAATAATAATAATGATAAAGTTGGAAGGGACCTTGGAGGTCATCTAGTCCAACCCCCTGCTCAGGCAGGAAACCCTATACCATTTCGGACAAATGGCTGTCCAGTCTCCTCTTAAAAACTTCCAGTGTTGGAGCATTCACAGCTTCTGGAGGCAGGTGGTTCCACTGGTTAATTGTTCTGACTGTCAGGAAGTTTCTCCTTAGTTCTAGGTTGCTTCTCTCCTTGGTTAGTTTCCATCCGTTGTTGCTTCTTGTCCTGCCTTCAGGCGCTTTGGAGAAGAGCTTGACTCCCTCTTCTTTGGGGCAGCCCCTGAGATACTGGAAGACTGCTATCCTGTCCCCCCTCGTCCTTCTCTTCATTAAACTGGACAGACCCAATTCCAGCAATCGTTCCTTATATGTTTTAGCCTCCAGTCCCCTGATCATCTTTGTTGCTCTTCTCTGCACTCTTTCTAGAGTCTCAACATCTTTTTTACATTGTGGTGACCAAAACTGGATGCCGTATTCCAAGTGTGGCCTTACCAAGGCCTTGTAAAGTGGTATTAACCCTTCACGTGATCTTGATTCTATCCCTCTGTTAATGCAGCCTAGCACTGTGTTGGCCTTTTTGGCAGCTGCAGCACACGGCTGGCTCCTATTTAGGTGATTGTCCACTAGGACTCCGAGGTCCCTCTCACAGTTGCTACCATTGAGCAAGGTACCCCTATACTATACCTGTGCATTTGTTTTTTCTTGCCTAAATGTAGAACCTTGCTTTTTTCACCATTGAATTTCATTTTGTTAGATAGTGCCCAGTGTTCAAGTCTGTCCAGGTCCTCCTGTATCCTAAGCCTGTCTTCTGGAGTGTTGGCTATTCCTGCCAGCTTGGTGTCGTCTGCAAATTCGATGAGTCTTGTAAAGGGACAAGGCAGGATTTGGGGGGGAAAAAACCCTTGCCAGCTGGGGACCCAGCAGTCCCTCGGTGCTCCCCTGCTGTCTCTCTCCAGCGGGATTAACCGAGTGGATTTTTGCTTTCGGGAGGCAGGAAATTCCAGGCTTCAGGACTCCGCCGTTAGGAGAACAGGGACAGGCCCAGCGTCCTTCCAGATGTGATGGGATTGCCTTCTCCCAGCCAAGCTGTCCAAAGGCTGTCGGAATTCTGGGAACTGCCGTCCCCAAACATCTGGAGAACCTCAGCAGCAGGAAACGAGCAGCTTCTGTTAGGGCTGGCTGGACCAAAAAAAAAAAAACCCTTGCAAACGGATCTGTCCAGGAGTTTTTTTTCCCCCCACCAGATTAATTCGCTCCTGCGCCTCCCGTATCCCTGGCCTGGACAGGATCCAAGGGGAGGTAATCCCTCCTGGTTAAAATGCAACGGATTGAGTGTTAACGAGAGCCAGGGTGGCTGTGGGGACACGCTTTGTAAAGGTTTTTGCTCGGAATTGATTTTTTATTATCCTTTCCAGGAAAGATCTATAGGCTGGGGAGGTGGAAGAGAACGAATTAGCCTCCCATTTAGGCACTCTAAACAGCGAAACCCGGGGTTATTCAATGAAGATGATTAGCAGGGAGAATCAAAACGGATTTCAAATTCATGCTGCAGAAGGACAGGGATCCTAGCTGCATTTACAAAGCCCCCCAGGGGATGGTAAGGTGTGATTTTCAACACACCTGAGCAAGAAACAAGGCCTCCGGGGGGGGGCATAAATGCAGGGAATAGGTGAGGGAGAGAATCAACATTCAGAAGCATCCCTGCACGTCATTGACAGCTGACCCCAAAGTTTAGGAGACTGGACTTTGTCCAGGGTTGGCTGAAACTGCTTCTATCAATCCTTCTTGACCTTGGCAGCTTGGAAACGGGACTTTAACTCCCAGAATCCCCCAGCCAGCCTGCTTTAAGAGGGGAGGACTTCCACTCCCAGAATTCCCCAGCCAGCATGTTTTAAGATTGATGGACTTCCACTCCCAGAATTCCCCTCCAGCCTGCTTTAAGAGGGGTGGATTTCCACTCCTAGGATTCCCCAGGATGTTGAACTCCACACATGTTAAAATTGCCAAAATTAAGAAACACAGGCTTATATGATGCAGAATTATTTTGTGTCTGTGAGAGAGAGAGAGAGAGAGACAGAGAGAGAGAGAGAGAGAAATATATATATATATATTTAGAGACAAAAAAAAGAGAGAGAGAAAAAAAAACCAGGGAGAAATAAAAAGAGAAAGAAAGAGGGAGTCAAGCTATTCTCCAAAGCCCCTGAAGAAGGCAGGACAAGAAGCAACGGATGGAAACTCATCAAGGAGAGAAGCAACCTGGAACTAAGGAAACTTCCTGACAGTGAGGACAATTAACCAGTGGAACTCCTTGCCTCCAGAAGCGGTGAATGCTCCAACACTGGAAGTTTTTAAGAAGAGACTGGACAGCCATTTGTCCGAAATGGTCTAAAGTCTCCTGCCTGAGCAGGGGGTTGGAGTAGATGACCTCCAAGGTCCCTTCCAACTTTATTATTATTATTATTATTATTATTATTATTATTATTATTATTATTATTATTATTATTATTATTATTATTATTATTATTATTATTAGGAGCGAAACAAGTGAGAGAGAAAGAGAGGGGGAAAGAGAGAACGAGAGAGAGAGAGAAAGTGAGAGTGAGAGAAAGAGAGAGAGAGAAAGTGAGAGAAAGAGAGAGAGAGAGAAAGAGAGAGAGAGAGAGNATAATAATAATAATAATAATAATAATAATAATAATAATAATAATAATAATAATAATAATAATAATAATAATAATAATAATAATAATAATAATAATAATAATAATGATAAAGTTGGAAGGGACCTTGGAGGTCATCTAGTCCAACCCCCTGCTCAGGCAGGAAACCCTACACCATTTCGGACAAATGGCTGTCCAGTCTCCTCTTAAAAACTTCCAGTGTTGGAGCATTCACAGCTTCTGGAGGCAGGTGGTTCCACTGGTTAATTGTTCTGACTGTCAGGAAGTTTCTCCTTAGTTCTAGGTTGCTTCTCTCCTTGATGAGTTTCCATCCGTTGTTGCTTCTTGTCCTGCCTTCAGGCGCTTTGGAGAAGAGCTTGACTCCCTCTTCTTTGGGGCAGCCCCTGAGATACTGGAAGACTGCTATCCTGTCCCCCCTCGTCCTTCTCTTCATTAAACTGGACAGACCCAATTCCAGCAATCGTTCCTTATATGTTTTAGCCTCCAGTCCCCTAATCCTCTTTGTTGCTCTTCTCTGCCCTCTTTCTAGAGTCTCAGCATCTTTTTGACATCGTGGTGACCAAAACTGGATGCAGGATTCCAAGTGTGGCCTTACCAAGGCCTTGTAAAGTGGTATTAACACTTCAGGTGATCTTGATTCTCTCCCTCTGTTAATGCAGCCCAGAACTGTGTTGGCCTTTTTGGCAGCTGCAGCACACGGCTGGCTCACATTTAAGGGATTGTCCACTAGGACTCCGAGATCCCTCTCACAGTTACTACTATTGAGCAAGGTACCCCCTATACTATACCTGTACATTTGTTTTTTCTTGCCTAAATGTAGAACCTTACTTTCCCCCCCACTGAATTTCATTTTGTTAGATAGTGCCCAGTGTTCAAGTCTGTCCAGATCCTCCTGTATCCTAAGCCTGTCTTCTGGAGTGTTGGCTATTCCTGCCAGCTTGGTGTCGTCTGCAAATTTGATGAGTCTTGTAAAGGGACAAGGCAGGATTTTGGGGGAAAAAAACCTTCCCAGCTGGGGACCCAGCAGTCCCTCGGTGCTCACCTGCTGTGTCTCTCTCCAGCGGGATTAACCAAGTGGATTTTTGCTTTCGGGAGGCAGGAAATTCCAGGCTTCAGGACTCAGCCGTTAGGAGAACAGGGACAGGCCCAGCGTCCTTCCAGATGTGATGGGATTGCCTTCTCCCAGCCAAGCTGTCCAAAGGCTGTCGGAATTCTGGGAACTGCCGTCCCCAAACATCTGGAGAACCTCAGCAGCAGGAAACGAGCAGCTTCTGTTAGGGCTGGCTGGACCAAAAAAAAACCCAACAAAAAACCCTTGCAAACGGATCTGTCCAGGAGTTGTTTTATTTTCCACCAGATTTATTCGCTCCTGCGCCTCCCGTATCCCTGGCCTGGACAGGATCCAAGGGGAGGTAATCCCTCCTGGTTAAAATGCAACGGAATGAGTGTTAACGAGAGCCAGGGTGGCTGTGGGGACACGCTTTGTAAAGGTTTTTGCTCGGAATTGATTTTTTATTATCCTTTCCAGGAAAGATCTATAGGCTGGGGAGGTGGAAGAGAACGAATTAGCCTCCCATTTAGGCACTCTAAACAGCGAAACCCGGGGTTATTCAATGAAGATGATTAGCAGGGAGAATCAAAACGGATTTCAAATTCATGCTGCAGAAGGACAGGGATCCTAGCTGCATTTACGAAGCCCCCCAGGGGATGGTAAGGTGTGATTTTCAACACACCTGAGCAAGAAACAAGGCCTCCGGGGGGGGGCATAAATGCAGGGAATAGGTGAGGGAGAGAATCAACATTCAGAAGCATCCCTGCACGTCATTGACAGCTGACCCCAAAGTTTAGGAGACTGGACTTTGTCCAGGGTCGGCTGAAACTGCTTCTATCAATCCTTCTTGACCTTGGCAGCTTAGAAACGGGACTTCAACTCCCAGAATTCCCCATCCAGCCTGCTTTAACAGGGGTGGGCTTCCACTCCCAGAATCCCCCAGACAGCCTGCTTTAAGAAGGGTGGGCTTCCACTCCCAGAATCCCCCAGCCAGCCATGCTTTAAGAGGGGTGGGCTTCCACTCCCAGAATCCCCCAGCCAGCCATGCTTTAAGAGGGGTGGACTTCCACTCCCAGAATCCCCCAGCCAGCCTGCTTTAAGAGGGGTGGGCTTCCACTCCCAGAATCCCCCAGCCAGCCTGCTTTAAGAGGGGTGGGCTTCCACTCCCAGAATCCCCCAGCCAGCCATGCTTTAAGAGGGGTGGGCTTCCACTCCCAGAATCCCCCAGCCAGCCTGCTTTAAGAGGGGTGGGCTTCCGCTCCCAGGATTCCCCAGGATGTTGAACTCCACACATGTTAAAATTGCCAAAATTAAGAAACACAGGCTTATGTGATGCAGAATTATTTTGTTTCTGTGAGAGAGAGAGACAGATACAT
>NW_015389576.1:53996-56879 GCF_001527695.2 Protobothrops mucrosquamatus
TGGAAGTTTTTAAGAAGAGACTGGACAGCCATTTGTTTGAAATGGTATAGGGTTTCCTGCCTGAGCAGGGGGTTGGACTAGATGACCTCCAAGGTCCCTTCCAACTTTATTATTATTATTATTATTATTATTATTATTATTATTATTATTATTATTATTATTATTATTATTATTATTATTATTATTATTATTATTATTAGGAGCGAAACAAGTGAGAGAGAAAGAGAGGGGGAAAGAGAGAACGAGAGAGAGAGAGAGAAAGTGAGAGTGAGAGAAAGAGAGAGAGAGAAAGTGAGAGAAAGAGAGAGAGAGAGAAAGTGAGAATGAGAGAAAGAGAGAGAGAGAGAGAGAGTGAGAGAAAAAGAGCAAGAGAGAAAGTGAGAGTGAGAGAAAAAGAGCGAGAGAGAAAGAGAGAAAGTGAGAGAGAAAGAGAGAGGGGGAAAGAGAACGAGAGAGAGAGAGAGAGAGAGAAAGTGAGAGTGAGAGAAAAAGAGAGAAAAAGAGAGAAAGAGAGAAAGAGAAAGAGAGAGAGAAAGAGAGAGAGAAAGAGAAAGAGAGAGAGAGAGAGATTGAGAGAAAGAGAGAGAGAGAAAGAGAGAGTGAGAGAAAAAGAGAGAAAGAGAGAGAAAAAGAGAGAAAAATAGAGAAAGAGAGAGAAAGAGAGAGAGAGAAAAAGAGAGAGAGAAAGAAAGAGAACGCCTGTGCATAAAGGCGACTGTTCCATGGGATTTCTCATTTGCAAAGCCAGGGCTCTCCGGCTGCACAACGCAAGGCTCCTTTCGGCTTTCCCGGCTCAAGGATGATCTGGCCAGCTGCCTCCCCCCCCGTTCCCCCCCTGCAAATCCTCTGGCCAGATGGGCTTCACAGCTGTGCATCTTTGGACAAGCCAGCCGTGCCAAGCTTGGGGATGAGGGAGCCGGCCCGCTTGGTGCCTGCTTATTTCCAAAATGAGGTCTCCCACCACGAGAGCCTCCCCTAGGCGGGTCTCTTCTCTGGCCTATGCACTGGGGCAGGCTGTGTGTGTGTGTGTGTGTGCCTGTGTGTCTGCGCCTGTGTGTGTGTCTTTGTGTTTGTGTCTAAGTAAGGAAAGCAAGCAGGGGTCCTGGCTAGAAAGGAGCTAAGCAGAGAATCAGAGATCCAGATGTTCTTTGCCACAACCAGGTTGGAAAAGTCTTTAAAAAACCTGTTTCTCTCTCTCTCTCTCTCCCCCCCCCCCTGTTTTTGGGTTAGGGAGGGGGGAACATTTGTTACATAACCTGACATGTTCACTGGAGGCTTTTGTCTCTCACAGAGGCTTCCGCCTTGACTTTGTTGCATTTTTTGTTCCAGCTGGTTTTCAATATTGCATGCTGCCCAGAATCCTTATTTCAGGGGTCTTCCAACTTGGCCCTTTGATGACTTGGGGACTTCAACTCCCAGAATTCCTCAGCCAGGCATGCTTTAAGACAGGGGTCTTCCAACTTGGCCCTTTGATGACTTGGGGACTTCAACTCCCAGAATTCCTCAGCCAGGAGGCTTTAAGACAGGGGTCTTCCTACTTGGCCCTTTGATGACTTGGGGACTTCAACTCCCAGAATTCCTCAGCCAGGAGGCTTTAAGACAGGGGTCTTCCAACTTGGCCCTTTGATGACTTGTGGACTTCAACTCCCAGAATTCCTCAGCCAGGATGCTTTAAGACAGGGGTCTTCCAACTTGGCCCTTTGATGACTTGGGGACTTCAACTCCCAGAATTCCTCAGGAAAGCTGACTGAGGAATTCTGGGAGCTGAAGTCCACAAGTCATCAAAGGCCAAGTTTGAAGACCCCTGCCTTAGGGAGTCAGGTGCTCTTTTCAATTAGATGGATAGATGGATAGATACAGGGTGGAGGAATGAGTAAGGGATGGATGGATGGATGGATGGATGGGATGGATGGATTTATGGAGAGATAAAGAGGTAAGATGGATGGAGAAATAAAGAGATAGAGAGATTGGATAGATGGATGGACGAATGGATGGAGATTGGATGGATGGATTTGTGGAGAGATAGAGGTAAGATGGAGGGATGGAGGGAGAAATAGAGATAGAGAGATTGGATAGATGGATGGACGAATGGATGGAGACTGGATGGATGGATGGATGGATGGAGGGAGGGAGGGAGGGATTTATGGGGAGATAAAGAGGTAAGATGGATGGATGGAGAAATAAAGAGGTAGATTGGATAGATGGATGAATTTATGGAGAGATAAAGAGATTGGATGGATGGATGGATGGATGGATGGATGGATGGATGGATGGATGGAGAGATGGAGAGATAAAGAGATAGTAAAGGATGGATGGATAGATGAATGATAGATAGGAGGGAGAGAGAGGGAGAGGGAGAGAGAGAATCCCTTGATGAGTTAAAACACCTTAGATGAGATGGAATAATATACACCCTTAATTAACATACTGTGGAACTACAATACCCCAGTACTACAAAGCACATCTTGAGGTCCAGCTGGAATCTAGGCAGAATCGGCCCCTAAGGCAGAAGTTCCTTGTTCAATCCTTGGCCCTGGGTGCAAAATTTGATTTTGCCTGATTCTCTGGACTGGGCAAGGCTACGGTTTAAGCAAACTGTGGTAGCTCTCCAGATGTTTTATTGGTTGGTTGGTTGGTTGGTTCAATTCCTGTATCTGCCCATCACGGCTGAGGGACTCTGGGTGGAAATTTCAAAGTGTCTAGGCTGGACCTCTGAACCGGCAACCCAAGGCTAACAGAAGCGAGAAAACAATAACAATCTCTTGGGTTTCCTGTGTTGAGGAAAAGTCTTCATCGTGGTTCAGTCCAAGCCGGGAATAAACAAATATGGAGACTGCTTTAGAAAGAAGGTTGCAGTTTATTGAAGAGGAGAGCCAGACAGAA
>NW_015389576.1:57351-61372 GCF_001527695.2 Protobothrops mucrosquamatus
GAAATTTCAAAGTGTCTAGGCTGGACCTCTGAACCGGCAACCCAAGGCTAACAGAAGCGAGAAAACAATAACAATCTCTTGGGTTTCCTGTGTTGAGGAAAAGTCTTCATCGTGGTTCAGTCCAAGCCGGGAATAAACAAATATGGAGACTGCTTTAGAAAGAAGGTTGCAGTTTATTGAAGAGGAGAGCCAGACAGAAGGATGGCGCTGGAAGAGAAAAAGAGAGCGAGCACATGTAGGGAGTGGGTTTTTATACCCTCTGGAGCCTTTTGTTTGGAGTTGTTCCTGTGGCATGAACTGAGTCTGAGTGTGCCTTTCTGGTATTCTGATGGTGGTGGGTTACTCCTATTATGTCCCAAGGGTCATATCCTGCTTCCCTGTGGCTGTGGCTGACAACTCTTAGATTTTTGGTGTTGATTCTAGGGATCTTTCTTCCTAATTCCAGTTTCCTGATTCCAGTCTTTCTGACAAGATTATCACATCTGCATTTCTGCAGACTTGGTTTCTGTTTGGGACAGGGAGACTTGGGGGCGGGGTTGGTTTCTGCTTTTAGGGAACTATATTTTGCCCTTTTAATATTTCCTTCTCTGGGGGGCTGACTTCCCACACCTGCTTGAGCAGGGGGTTGGACTAGAAGACCTCCAGGGTCCCTTTTAACTCTGTTACTCTGTTATTCTGTTACTCTGTTATTCTGTTACTGTTATTTTGTTACTCTGTTACTCTGTTGTTCTGTTACTCTATTACTCTGTTACTCTGTTACTCTGTTATTCTGTTACTCTGTTGTTCTGTTACTCTATTACTCTGTTATTCTGTTACTCTGTTGTTCTGTTACTCTATTACTCTGTTATTCTGTTACTCTGTCGTTCTGTTACTCTATTACTCTGTTATTCTGTTACTCTGTTGTTCTGTTACTCTATTACTCTGTTGTTCTGTTACTCTGTTGTTCTGTTACTCTATTACTCTGTTATTCTGTTACTCTGTTGCTCTGTTATTCTGTTACTCTGTTGTTCTGTTACTCTATTACTCTGTTATTCTGTTACTCTGTTATTCTGTTACTCTGTTGCTCTGTTATTCTGTTACTCTGTTGTTCTGTTACTCTATTACTCTGTTATTCTGTTACTCTGTTGTTCTGTTACTCTATTACTCTGTTATTCTGTTACTCTGTTGTTCTGTTACTCTATTACTCTGTTATTCTGTTACTCTGTTGTTCTGTTACTCTATTACCATGTTATTCTGTTACTCTGTTGTTCTGTTACTCTATTACTCTGTTATTCTGTTACTCTGTTGTTCTGTTACTCTATTACTCTGTTATTCTGTTACTCTGTTGCTCTGTTACTCTATTACTCTGTTATTCTGTTACTGTTATTCTGTTACTCTGTTATTCAGTTATTCCGTTACTTTGTTATTCTGTTACTCTGTTACTCTGTTATTCTGTTATCTAGATGTAGCTCCAAGGGTGAAATCTGCAGGGTAGGAAAGCTAGGGCAGGACCAGAGCATCCCCTTAAAAGACAGGAGATTCACTCTTTCTGGACAAAAAGAGCTGTTAAGCTCTGGAACGGTCTGCCCAGATGGGCAGGGGTCTCCCCCTTGCTGGAGTTTCTCAAATGGGCGACCACAGTTAGGGATGGCTGGCCAGGTTCCGGTGCTGAGTAGGGACCAGCTAGATGACCTCAAGAGTTCATGCTAGGCACGGCAATAAGCTGCCCAGGATCCTTGGGGGTAGGAAGTGTGCACTTATGAATGAATGAATGGATAAATGAATCCATCGATCCGTCAATCCATCAATCTGTTTTGCAGTAATTCAGTCACTCGCTAACAACACTGCCCGACGGGTGATGGGCAGTTAAGGAGCACGAAATATAAATATACAGAAGTAGATCGATGGATTGATGGATTGACGGATTGATTGACTCACTCACGTCAAGTCTGCGAAGCTCTTGTTTACTTACACGTTTTATTTGTTTTTAACGCCGCCGTACGATGAGTCAAGCCAAGGAATAAGATAGATAAATAAATAAATCTTCACAGACTCCAGACGCACAAATGGAGTAAACGAACGGACGGACGGGTCCTTCATCCATCCATCCACCCATCAATTCTGTAGGAATTCAGTCCCCAGCCAACAGCCAGGGCTTCGCAAGACTTTGGCATGAGTACGTACTATATCAATGGCTATACTGCAGGCAAAATAAAAATAAAAATAAATGCGTTTTATTATCGATCCCTTCGTTTATTAAATTTATACGCTGCCCATCTCACTGCCAGGTGGCTTGCCGTCCAATAGAAGCAGAAGCATTTAAAAACGAAAATAAAATTAAAAGGAACAGGGACCAGATTAAAAAAAGAGATTCCGCGTGCGTGCGATGCAGAGTATCTGCTTTCCTGCAGAACAAATGGGGGGTTATTCTGCAAGGCTGCCATGGCTGGGCTGCCAAGAGACAGAAAAAAAGCGGGGGTTTTTTTTGGGGGGGGGGGTTTGCAATCTTGCCGTTGCCTAGATTTTTTTTTTCCTCCAGAGTGGCTGTCACAGGGAGCCGTTTGTGCAAGACGAGGGACGGGGGTGGTGGTGGGGGGAAACAGGAGTGGGTGGGCCTCCCCTGCCTTTACTGTCCTTACATTATCCAAAGGAGAGCCGGATTCATCCCCGGGTGCAATTTTAAGTGCCACCTGCTTGTCAGGGCGGATTAAGCCACCTCTGCCTGTTTAGTCATGGCTTGTGACAGCGCAGAGGGTAACCCTGGGTGACGGTGAAAGAGGGAGCGGGATCCGAGAGGATGGAGACCGTGAGAGATCCAGCCGGGTTGGGGGCTGCTTCGCCTAGAGTCCCTGGGATTCTGCAGTTCGAAGGAAGGCCGAGAGTCTTGACGGCTGGGCCCAAGGGCCAAGGGTGACTTCCGGCTGCAGAAAGTCGGCGAGGATTCAGCCCAACTGGAGTTCCCATCCCGGGAGGAAGTTTGGAGAGCCGGGAGGGGAGGAGGGAGGGAAAGAAGGAGCCCGGCTCTGCGGAAAAATCTGTATTTTTAGCCGGGGTCATGTAAGAGGGTAATTCCTGTCCTTGTGGCATTTGGACAGGCGATTTCAGCTCTCTCCCCGACAGCATGAAGTCTTGCTCTCCTTCCTTCCTCTTTTTTTTTCTTTCCTTCCATTCTTCCTTCCTTGTTTCTCATCTTCCATCTTCCCTTCCTCCCTCAATCCTTCCTCCCTCACTTCTTCCTTCCTTCCTTCCTTCTTTCTCATTTTCCTTCCCTTCCCTTCCATCCCTCCCTCCTTCCTTCTTTTCTAACTCTCTTCTTCTTCCTTCCCTCCTTCCTTCCTTCTCATTTTCCTTCCCCCCTTCCTCCTTTCCTCCTCCCGCCCTCTCTATTTATTTACTTCCTATCTTCTTTTTCCCTTTCTCATTTTTCTTCTTTCTCTCCTTCCCTCCCTTCCCTTCTTTCTTCCTTCCTTCCCTTCCCTTCCTTCCCTTCCTCCTTTCTCATCTTCCTTCCTTTCTCCTCCCTCCTTCCTTCCTTCCCTTCCTCCTTTCTCATCTTCCTTCCTCCCTTCTTCCCCTTTCTTTCCTTCTTCCTTCCTTCCTTCCTCCCTCTCTCCCTCCCTCTTTCTTTCTTTCTTTCTTTCCTTCCTTCCCTCTTCCTTCCTTCCTTCCTTCCTTCCTTCCTCCTTTCTCATCTTCCCTCCCTTCCTCCCTCCCTCCCTCTTTCTTTCTTTCCTTCCTTCCTTCTTTCTTCCCTTTCTTTCTTCCCTTCCTTTCTCATCTTCCTTACCTTCCTTCCCTCCTTTCTTTCGTCCTTGCTCCTTCCTTCCCTTTGTTCCTTCCTTCCCTCCCTCCCTCCTTCCTTTCCTTCCTCCTTTCTCATCTTCCTTCCCTTCCTTCCTTCCTTCCTTCCTTCCTTCCTTCCTTCCTTCCTCCCTCTTTCTCTTTCTCTTTCTTTCTCTTTCTTTCTTTCTTTCTTTCTTTTTTTCTTTCCTTCCTTCCTTCCTTCCTTCCCTCTTCCTTCCTTCCTTTCTTCCTCCTTTCC